>NW_027454591.1:0-35000 GCF_040206685.1 Ascaphus truei | reverse complement strand
ACGTACACACACGTATACACACACACGTAGACACACGTATACACACAGGCACACGTTGACACACGTATACACGCAGGCACATGTAGATACGCATGCACACGCAGACACACGCAGACACACGTAGACACGCACACACACGTAGACACGCACACACACGTAGACACACGTAGACACGCAGACACACGTAGACACGCAGACACACGTAGACACGCAGACACACGTAGGCACACACACGTACACACACGTAGACACACACACACACGCACGTAGACACACACGTAGACACACACACACGCACGTAGACACACACGTAGACACACACACACGCACGTAGACACACACACACGCACGTAGACACACACACGTACACGCAGACACGTACACACACACACATGTACACGTATACTCACACACATGTACACGTACACACACACACATGGAGTCATACACACACACATGTACACATACACACACACACGTATACACACACACACACACACGTATACATACACATCATGTATACACACACACATGTATACACACATGTGTATACACACACACATGTATACACACACATGTATTCACACACATGTATACACACACATGTATACACACACAAATGTACACACACACAAACGTAGACATACACACACACACATGTATACATACACACACTTATACACACACACACACACACACACATACAATGTATACACACAAACATGTATACACACACACAAACATGTATACACACATGTATACACACACACACGTGTGTATACACACACACACACACTATCCCCAGCACCACCACATCAGCTCACCGGTATCCCATGCCCCCCCAGCACACTGGCATTCTCGGCTCCCCACCATTCCCAGCCTCCATCAACACCATTAGCACATTCGCACCTCCCCCATCGGCACACCCACATCCGCACCCCCACATCAGCAACAAACCCTCCCAAATCAGCACACCGATACAATCACCATCAGTACAGCCACAGCAGCAGTACCACCGCACACCACCATGGGCCGCGCGGACCACTCCCCACCCAAATGCCACCCCCACACCACAAACATCCCGGGCAACGCCGGGGCTCTCAGCTAGTATATATATATATATATATATATATATATATATATATATATATATATATATATATATATATATATATATATATATATCCCATCTGGGTCACAAAAAGCTGATGTTTTGTAACTCAAAGCAAATATTTCTTAATTAAAAATTTAATTATATGAATGTCCTGCCTTTCATTATGTAAAAATGTCACTGCCCTGTTATAATTGTGCAGGATACTATCTTCATCTATTTTTTTTTTAGGGGTGGAGTGGCTCAGTGAGTAAGGACACTGACTGGCACTGAGTTTATCAAGCAGGGGAACCTGGTTCAATTCCCAGTGTTGGCTCCTTGTTACCTTGGGCAAGTCACTTTATCACCCTGTGCCTCAGGCACCAAAAACATAGATTGTAAGCTCCACGGGATAGGGACCTGCAAAATGTCTCTCTAAAGCGCTACGTAAAACTAGCAGCACTATACAAGAACATGCTATTATTATTATTTATTATTATTTATTATTATTAGTGCAAAGAAATGGACTGTGCTAGGTGTACAGATTTCATTGTATGTACTAAAAAAATAAATGGTTCCTGCGTCAAAATTATTCGCAAAGTTTCATTTGGCATAAATCCTAAAAAGACGGTTTAAAAATGTTTGATGCAGCATGGATGTTTTATTATACAGGTTAACAAAATATTTTATTTTCACAATCTGGCTATTATCAAATGTATATTTTGTGCATCTTATAATATATCAATCTGAAAGTTGTGGGGTTGTAGATGTGGCCAATCAGATTGCTCCGTATCCCTGCCCCGCCCGCACGCCTCTCATTGGCCTGCGTGGCTCTATGGCTCTGACGTCACCCAACTGCCACTCTCTTCTCCTCCTCACCCAACTGCCACACACACGCACAAGCACCCGGCCACTGTCCTCTTCACCCAGCTCACCTCCCCACCCTAACCCTCCCCCACCCATCACCCCCCCAGCTCACCTCCCCGCCGGCACCCCCTATCCCCCGCACCACCAGGCTCCACCGCTCCCTTCTGTCCCGCTCACCCCCTGCGGCCTCCTCCTTCACACAGCCGCTTCTCGGTGAGGGTCGGCCAGTATGGAGCAGCTCGGGCCCGCCGCTGGCCTCTGGTTCCTCTGTCCGGCTCTGCTCCCGCTGCATGGCCGCTGTTCCCGCCGCACTCTCAGCTCCTCCTCCTGCCTCTGCCAGTGTACGTTGCGGATGGCGGCGGCGGAGGAGGGTGGGGGGTACAGCGCCCGAGAAAGCCGCCGCTGAGCGCTTCACGGGACTGCGGGGTGGCGGTGCCTGCGCCCGAGAAAGCCGCCGCTGAGCGCCGCGTGGGGGGGCGGGGCCTGCGCTCGAGAAAGCCGCCGATTAGCGCCGCGTGGAGGGGCAGGGCCTGCGCCCGAGAAAGCCGCCGCTGAGCGCCGCACGGGACTGAGACCTCTTGTGTGTGTGTCTCTCACTGTTTGTGTGTGTGTGTCTCACTGTGTGTGTGTGTCTCTCACTGTTTGTGTGTGTGTGTGACACTGTGTGTGTGTGTGTGTCTCACTGTAAGTGTGTGACACTGTGTGTGTGTCTGACAGTGTGTGTGACACTGTGTGTGATACTATGTGTGTGTGACACTGTGTTCCCCCCCTCCTGTCCACTGTCCCCACCCCCCCTCCTGTCCACTGTCCCCACCCCCTCCTGTCCACTGTCCCCACCCCCCATCCTGTCTACTGTCCCCACCCCCCCTCCTTTCCACTGTCCCCACCCCCCCTCCTGTCCACTGTCGTCGCCCCCCTCCTATCCACTGCCCCCCCCTTCCTGTCCACTGTCCCTCCCTCCCTCGGGGGGGTGGAGGGGGAACGGAGAAAGAGGGGGAGCACAGAAATAGGGGGAGACGTGGGAGCGGGAAATTTAACTCACGGGCAACGCCGGGTATATCAGCTAGTATTATAATATTACAGTAATTGAAATTGCCCAACACAAGTTAGAAATAAAAAAAATATACACCATTCTGTTTTCTTTTCAATTGTATGAACCAATCAATTCAATGTGTCAGCAATAATTTAAAACAACCATTTATGATGCATGTTTATGAAGGTTTTTAGCACTGACATTTTGAAGGAGCAATTCATGCAATATCCTGTGTTTCTTTTAAATAAATCAATTTGTAGTATTAGATAATACTTAGTGCATTTTTTCTTTTAATCAACTCTTCATGCCAATGAATTTTAATATACTGAGCATCCTATGTAGTGGTGGATTTTTGTCATGGAAATGCATCATCACGTGACATTGCGGCGTCATTTTGCGCTGCGACGCTGCAGAAGGAGGAGGGCGGCAAAAAGTTAAGTGCCTAAGGCGGGCAACATTTAAAATCCGCCACTGATACTACTGTATGATTTCTATAGCAGCCGTTAGCCCACCTCCCCAGAAGTGCAAGATATTTGCAACACGTTCCTGTTTGTGATAATTTGTTGCCAATGTTCCCAGCAGTTTGAGCTGCAAACTGTAACAATAGATAATGTTACCTTAGTAATATAAGAATGCATTGTAGCTGCTGATTTACACCTGAAGGATTGGTTTGAAACTGAAAGGGAGCCATTACTGAACCCTGGGAAGCAGGATCTTTGCTGATCGATTAAGGGAGAACCAATCGATCGGCAGCTTCGGTAAATTCGTTTTCAATAAAGGTAATCAAAGGCTGTATATATTAAAACAACCTTTTTATTTATTTATTTTTTAAGTGCCGCTTGGACTGCCTGTTGAAATGTTAAGTTAGTACATAGGCCCCAATGAGCTCTGATGACAAGTTTTACTGTTCCAATTGTAATGCTTTGTTTTACAGATAGAAAACCCCAGGTACTTGCGAGAGAAACCTATCCCACTGTCTCTGGTAGGTGTTACATTCCCTTACACATGCCAAACAACTGCTGCCTTATGATACTTTGCAATACAGGCATACCCCGCATTAACGTAAGCAATGGGACCGGAGCATGTATGTAAAGTGAAAATGTACTTAGTGAAGCACTACCTTTTTCCACTTATCGATGCATGTACTGTACGGCAATCATCATATATGTGCATAACTGATGTAAATAACGCATTTGTAACAGGCCCTATAGTCTCCCCGCTTGTGCACAGCTTCGGTGCAGGTAGGGAGTTCAACTTTGCTGTTCAGAACGTGCTGACAGGCGCATGCGTGAGCTGGCGTTTGACTATTGGGCGATATGTACTTACTCGCGAGTGTACTTAAAGTGAGTGTCCTTAAAGCGGGGTATGCCTGTACCTTCCACTTGAAACTGACTCTTAATGTTACGGCTTTCAGCACAGGGGGCTTAAATCAGTCCCAGCTTCAGCACAGGGGGGCTTAATCAGTCCCAGCTTCAGCACAGGTGGCTCAATCAGTCCCAGCTTCAGCACAGGTGGCTCAATCAGTCCCAGCTTCAGCACAGGTGGCTCAATCAGTGACTCAGTCTTCAACTGAGCCACTGATTGAGCCACTTGTGCTGAATTTATTTATTTATAAAAAATGTTTTACCAGGAAGTAATACATTGAGAGTTACCTCCCTTTTTCAAGTATGCCCTGGGCACAGAGAAGCAGGGACATCCAAAAACCCTGGGCTGTTGGTGGCCCTTGAGGACTGGGAGTTGCCCACCCATGATTGAACCTAATTGTTCTCCTTCAACAGGTATCTCCTCGAATAGGCCTGGGAAAAAGCGGCACTCTTCGTGATGAGCAGGCGTTATTCCGCTTGCATGAAAAAGAGGTAGGTCGGTGAGCACATTTATTCATCTGTCAGTTATGATCGCCAAAAGGGATCGATTTTAATTGGACTGTTATTAGACTAATCTCACACTCTTGTTGCAGACATTTTGGACCTATGACAATATTATAGAGTTACTGTCCCCGGCAGCATTTTGTTCTATCTTTTAAAATAGTCCCAGGTGATATTTGGTCTAGGGCATTTGGTCACAGCCGTTTAGCTGCCACTCGCCTCGCCGTACTGACATGTCTCCGTTGCTCGCTTCGCCGCCAAGGTAAATCCCTAACATATCCTTTACCCTAAAAGCCCTAATCTTATCCCCTAATACTAATGTTTCCTCCTACCCTAAAAACCTAGAACCTTTTAACCCTAATCCCTTTACACCTAACCACTAAAACCCCTTCAATGAATTTAACTTACTGGCGAAGCGGCCGGCAGCATAGGGTCCCTCGGCGACCAAACACCAGTGGAGATTTGGTCACGGCGAGACGGCCACGACCTTGTGTCCCAATTTGGGTGAAATTTCTATGCTCCTATTTGCCGCGGAGAAGGGGAAAGCTGTCGGGATGCACATACCTATATTGTGTGACTCAGTATTCATAATGTGTTTTTATATTATGAGCGCTTCTAATAGGGTTTTTTTCTATATACATTTAATTGGAAATAACGTCCCTATGGGACTCCAAAGCGCTTCAGAATGACCATACTGTATAGCCAGGTACGCACCTACACAGGCACAGTCTCTGCTTCCACGTGGTTCTAATCTGTTTGGCGCCCGAGGCAGAGGGAGACTAGGTGATTTGCCTAAGGTCACAAGGAGCTGACAGGGATTTAAACCAGGTTCAAGCATTTAAGAGTCAGTGTCATTATTTTCTGAGCCAGTGCCTTTACTCACTGAGCCACTTCTGCAGCCTGCGGGCCATGTAACACCTTGTCAGACATTAGTTGCCGTTTGTGATCCGATTAATAATTTATATGTTTCATAATTTCTACAGCAAAATGATGTCAGATTTAGACGTTTGTATTTCTACTTTATTCTAAATTAGGTCATTTATTTATAATACAGCTTATAAATGTCCTTTACAGCAATCTGTACAAAACCTCAACATGTGCTGTAATAACTGATATTGCACAAACATCACATTAAAGTTGCCAAAGTAATTATTTTATTTAACGTATCACATGACAATTTTAGAGCACCCCATGCTGTGTTTCCAATATATTACATAGTTACATAGTAGATGAAGTAAAAAAAAAACAAAAAAAAAAAACACGTCCATCAAGTTCACCCTAGGTTAAAGCTGCAGTTAAAGCTCCCGTTTTTAATTTTTTTAGGGTTTTTTTTTTTTACTTCAATAGTTTCATGTGGGCAATCTCTACTTACCTAAAGAACTGCATAGCTGCCGGTCAATTCGTTCTCCGTCTATTGATCGGCATCGTTTGGCGACATCTTTAAATATGGGGAATGTAAATGGTTGCTATAGCAACAAGCATGCTTTTAAAAATAGAATACAAGAAAATTGGTCTTTCAAAGTTGTTTTTTTTAAAACAGAAAATGCTAAAAGTATTTTTTCTTACTACAGAACTGATTTATTAAAAAAAACACACATGCAGGATATTGCTTGAACTGCTGCTTTAAATTTAGACGCCAGATTCTTATCCTATATTGCTATTTACAAGATTTTGATAAAGTGGAAGACAAACACAAAACCCCCCAGCGAAACATTATCCAATATTGCTGGATTACATAAACCTGTTATGCTTAAGGCTGCGTCCCTGCTGGCGCTGAGCGCGCTGTGCTTGTCGAGGTTCCTCTTCCAATGTGAATTCTGACGTCCCCGCTCACGCACGGGCATGTATGCTCTCCCAAGCTTGGTGCTTGGGGAGACAAAAATAATTGAGATTGAAGCGTGCTCGGCTGAGGTAAGTGCACACAGAAAACAGCCACACAAACGCACACATTACACACACAAATAGCCCCTATCTATGCCGGCCGCTCCCGCTTGCAAATTTAGACAGGACACCCTGCGCTCATGCTTTGAGAGTTGGTGACGTCACCAACTCTCAAGCATGAGCGCGGTCAGCGCCAGCGGGGAATCAGCCTAAGGCCTCGGCCAGGGTTCCTGCTGGCGTACTGAGGTGCGCTGAGGATCAGGGAAAGCTGGTACTTTCCCTGGCCTTAGACAGCGCGCCATCCGGGGGCGTGTCGGACGGGCCAGTGACGTCACGAAGCTGGTTCGCCCTCATTGGGCGAACCGCTCACGAGACCGGCCCTGCGCTCCGGCGAGCGCTGAAATGTATAATTCTGCTAAGTCCTACGCGTCCGCACGCTTTCGGAAACGTAGGCGAGCCCCTACTAAAGCCGCTCTCATTGCGGCTGTAGGGGCTCACAGGTAAGTACAAGCGCGCCTCAGCACGCGCTGACCATGCCCGAGGCCTAAGACTTCAAGGAATTTGGCAATTTCAAGGTGTCATGTTCCCTGACCCCAAACACAGGGCATTTTAGATCTCATTCTGCCCACACCATGGCATTTTTAAGGGTCTGGATCATTGACACATTTTACTTTGTAAACATGGGTCATCTAAAACTTGGGACGGATTTGATCTCCTCTGTTGGGACGGATTTAATCTCCTCTTTTGACTCAGGTTAGTGAGACGTCTTTGTACGCCCTCTCGCTCTTTTCTCTGTTCACCTTACTCACCCTTCCGACAGGCTAGATGGAAGAAGTAGCTCAGTGGACATCCCATTGTCAACTCTCCTTGTGACCTTGGGCAAGTCACTTTATCCCCCTATGCCTCAGAAGTCAAAATCCGATTGTACACTCTACAGGGCAGGGACTCGTGCCAGCAAAGTACTATGTACACTGCCAGCACTATATAATAAAATATGATTATTATTGACATTCCCCTCCCGTGCTCATAAGCATGATGACGAGTTTAAGGAAGGGAATTACATTAGGTTGTTTATAATATGTGTTTGTGAGCTAAGTGGAATTTCCCATTTAAGTATGATGTTATCACATGTCAAACTTTGAAGTTAAATGCTTCAAATGTGTACGATTGTACGTCTCGGTATGTGCTTGTACTGCTCGTAACTGGCCTATTAGATTCACCTCAATGCCATTATTGTCTCAGACACCGTTTACAAAAAGGAATTTGTCTTCGGTGCTTCTGATATTGAAGTACTCTTCTTTTTGCCACTTTAAAGGGTTGAAATCCGTTCCGCTGAGTTCTGAAATACCTTGAACATGACTTTGATGCTGTTCTATCTCTTTTTGACCCGACGGTAGCTTCTTTTCGTGCCCATGACGTTTGTGGTTACTGGTTTTTCCATTAATTATTCCTCTTGACTTTGTCGCCAGATTTTTCTTATTACAGAAACCGTATTATAGTGAAATCATTAAAGGGAAACAACGTCTTTTGATGTTTCTGTCTTTCATATACAATCAGATGTTTGCCTTCACATGATGACATTAAGGCCAGTGGGTCATGATGCAGCCATATGTGCATTTTGAAAATGCATGAAACCAACCCAGGGCCGTGTCCTAGAAATACCACTTTGAGAATGTCTTGTGGTATTGAATGTTGACTTGCTAGCATTTTCATCTTCCATTAAAGTGCTTATTGTGTGGCAAGTTCTGCAGAGTTATTTGGTGTAGATGAGTTGTAAACATCCTGTAAGAACAGACTTGCTGACCATAAAACAGTTTAATTTTCCAATGCTACGGTATGAGGAATCTTGTGATGTTAGAAACCATTATGTTCTGCGCAATAATAAAATGGTGTGTGTGTGTGCATGGTCATCTGAGTGCGTATGTGTATATATGTGTGTGTATATATGTGTGTGTATATGTGTATGTATAGAGAGAGAATAAAATCTGTGTTATCCGGCATTCTACCAAGCGGCTTTAGTATCCGGAATTTCTCATGTATCCCAATACAAATCTTTAATGCAGTGTCCGGAATCCATCCCGAAGCTATCTGGCATCTCCAGGTTGTGCTGAGTATTTGTGAGTGCAGTTAGATGTTTTCAACAGTATTACAGTAGTATTAGAACTTTTTTGGCCTGTTTTCTACTTTATACGTTCTAATGTACAGTATTGTAATTCTTTGAAAATTTGTACTACAGGTGTGGCAGGGTATAACTGTCCAGCACCTCTCGTGTCCAGCACATGCCGAATAACAAAGCTTTTAGCGTGCGTGTGTATCTATGTGTGTGTATATGTATATATATATATATGAAAAAAAAGGAAAGAAAAAGAAACAGGCGCACACCTAGTGCATTACCATAATAAAAATTGTATTAAAGGAACATAAAATCTGTAAAATGCCCACTCGCTCACGAAACGCGTAGGGCGTGGTTAGATTGCGTGGTTAGATTGCGGCCGCCATTTGCCCACGAAAACTGTTGCTGCTTGCAGTCAGATTTTGGCTCTTGTGTGTGTTCTACGGCCGTCTTACAACTATCCAAAGGACTTTCAAAGCACTGCTCCCTTGAGGGACCTCTCTCGCTGAACACTGAATGCGAGGTGTTCCGTTTCCGGTTTTGGCTGCACGAAGGAGGGTCACGTGACGACGCCACTAACCTGAGTTGGACGCTGATGATCGAGCTGTTGGCACATGAGAGCCTATCTCATACATGCTATTGATTGCTGTACTTTTGTGAGTGGGCATTTTACAGATTTTATGTTCCTTTAATACAATTTTATTATGGTAATGCACTAGGTGTGCGCCTGTTTCTTTTTCTTTCCTTTTTTTCAGATATGATTAGGGACTGGTGATCCCTTTGAAGCGGGCTGCAGGAACAGGAACATGTTGGATGATTTTTATCTAGTGCCTTAATATTGCCATTGCCTCCATTGGCTTCACCCTGTTAGTATTACTCCCGGTGGTAATTTTGGGAATACAGTATGAGAGACTTTGAGAGACTTTGACTGCCTCCCTGCCGGTTCCCTCGCTGCTGTGGAGACTGTGACGTCATCACGCAGTATCCCGTGACGGAGCGACAACGTGGCACGCCGAGTGTACCCTTGCAGAGCTGAGGTCTCACCCCCGTACAGTGGATCTGCTCGCTGAGCTACACGAGCTGCACCAGACAGCTTGGAAGCGCGAGCGGTCCCACCAAGCACCAATACCTGCAACGGAGCGTGGTTGCTGTAAAGGGAAATCCCCTTGTGAGCGATGTACTGCGGGATGAGGGGTTTTGGACATTAATCCTGCTCCTCAACCAACGTAGCGCCCCCGCGGAGAGAAGCAAGCTCCAGACTCTTCTGACAACAGTTGCTGAGTGGTAACTTGTGTGAAACACACTAAATGCACCTATTCCACTGTTTTGATGTACGCAGATTTATTACCCTGTAATTACTAATATATAGCATTACTTGCTTCACTATTTGGCGTTGTGCGCTGTTTCTTTTGTTTCCATTTCTTAGAGTGTGGGGGGTGCTGAGCCACCCCCTGTGTTTATAGCAGCAGACGCCTCTACAAATACACGGTTATGTGATATAATTTCTTCATATATACACCCTCACTGTGGTTATTGTGATTTATTTCTTGGTCACTTATTTATGTGGTTTAGTCACTGCACTATATTTATATTCTAAATTTTGGGTTAGATAGTAGCGCACAGTATTTTCTCTGCTTGTATGTGGGGCCTGCGAGGACATTGCGTGTATGTGGGGCCTGCGGGGGACATTGCTTGTATGTGGGGCCTGCGGGGGACATTGCGTGTATGTGGGGGCTGCGGGGGACATTGCTTGTATGTGGGGCCTGCGGGGGACATTGCTTGTATGTGGGGGCTGCGGGGGACATTGCTTGTATGTGGGGGCTGCGGGGGACATTGCTTGTATGTGGGGGCTGTGGGGGACATTGCTTGTATGTGGGGGCTGCGGGGGACATTGATTGTATGTGGGGGGATGGAAACGATGGGAAATGTGGCCGCGCTGGATCCAGCAGCCAACTTTGCTTGCATTGACCGCCCCCCCCACATCCATGGGGACGGAAGTCAGAGCCCCTGGCAGCAAGCAGGGATCGGGGGCGCGTCAGACCAATCAGGGAGAGGAATTATTTATTAAATTTTTTTTTTTAATTTTTTTGGCGCGAGCAGGGGAAATTAATAGAGCCGCAGCACGGCTCGCCAGCGGCCTAAATCCACTCGCCACGGGCGTGTGGTTATTATTATTTGTCGAACACTGTGTGTACAGTATATATATATTTTTATGTATATATATATTTATTTATATGTATGTACTGTATATATGTATATTTATTTGTGTGTGTGTGTGTGTGTGTATATATATATTTTTATATATATATATATATATATATATATATATATATATATATATATATATGCAAATATATATGCAAATATAGCTGTATGCTCATCTGCATGTCTTAGGCAGGTCTGCAACCCCGCCTTTCCCCATTATCACCCAGCATACAGCACTTCCACTGCAGCAAGGGATTCTGGGAAATGACATGCAAATGAGCACACAGTGTCACTTTTTGCCTCAATAACCATTTTTAACATGGTTCCCTATAGGCTTAAGCTTGCTGCATGGTCACAGCTTTGAGCACAGCCAGGGTTAAGGTGCATACCCAGAAAACCACCCACAGACAGCTTTTTTTTGTTTTGAAAATTCTTTTATTATGCAGCGAATCTTTACAACAAGATTATAACAGTACATAAATCATTTTCCAAACAAAAAAAAAACCACGACGTTAACAACGGCGCAGTGCATATCCCACACAACTCACATACATTTTTATTAATGGTTTCCCCAAAAGTAAAAAAACTGTGACGAACACGGCGGTGCAGTGCATTTATACATATGACATGACACCACAGACATGACATATCATACACACATTATCTCTAACTTTATTGCACATAAAAACATTTGGGGCGGGGGAGTAAGGGGGGGGTGGGGAGGGGGGTGTTTAGTCCTCCTCCTCAGGGCCGTCAAAGATGGAATAGTCCTTGAGCAGGCTGTGGAGCAGCCTGCGACAGTCCTGTACCGACATCCTCTTCCCCTTGATCAAACGTTCCCTGGCGAATAGTAAAACGTCCTTGAAACAGCACATTAGACGCCAACCGGCTTCGATTGCGTCCTCTGTGTGTGTTCCTGTGAAAAGTCCGTGGAACACCGAGTAGTACGTGACGCACTTCCTCGGTATACAGTCCTTTAAGTCAGTGTCCAGCGCGCGCAGCAAGGCCTGCGCAAAGGGGCAGTTCCAGAAGAGGTGTTTGATGCTTTCCTCCACTGGGTTGCACCTGGGGCAGTGCCTCACGAGGCTGAGTTTACTCTGGTACTTGTCCGCATTCACAGGGAGTCCCCCGTGTATGGCCTGCCAAGCAATGTCTTTGTGTTTTTCATTAGTCTTTTCGATGCCACATTCCTCCACACCGTTCCAAAGGTGTTGGGGTGGAGACCTGGGACCGATTCCATGATGTCTTTAGCCCTGATCATTTTGTAGATGACCTTGGGCTTCCACAGGTCTGGTTTTACTCCCTCCAGATTGTTCTGCCTCACAAACTTCTTCACGTCCTTGTAGAACCAGGGCGTGCGCCAGCTGTAAGGGATGGAGCTGTCCCACTTGTCCCACCCCAGTGCTCTCCAGAGCGGCAGGAGTAGGAGGCGGGACATGGAGTAGCCAGAGGAGTCTTTGTCGCAGTCTCTCAGGGTGATCCGCACGCAGTTGCTTACAAAGAAGGCGCGCAGCATAGTGGGGATGTCGGGGATTCCTCTACCCCCCTTGTGCGGCTCTTTGTACATCACCTCGCGCTTTCCCCTCTCAAACTTGGCCCCCCATACAAAGCGGAACACTGCCATGGAGATCTCCTGGCAGGTTCTGGTCGAAGGCGGGTATGCCTGGGCCACGTACTGCAGGACAGGGAGGATCTCGTTCAGCAGTACCAGCTTTTTCCCCTCAATGGTGAGGGGTCTGAGGCGCCACAATCCGATCTTCTGCTTCACCCTCTTCAGCCTCTCGTTCCAGCTCTTCAGGGCAGCGGCCTCGCTCCCCACACCAAACCAGACTCCAAGGATTTGAATGAGGCCTGCTCTGATGGGGAAGGGGAGGGGGTCGGCAGTCAGGTTCCAAAGCCCAAATAGCTTGGTCTCTGACTTCCCGCAGTTGACTTTTGCTCCTGAAGCTTTCCCGAAATCCTCGCACGTCTGGACAAGCGTCTTCACCGACCGGCTATCTGCGCAGAAGATGGTGACGTCATCCATGTAGAGCGAGCACTTCACTTCGCGTCTCTGGGGTCCTGGCACGCCGATCCCTCTGATCTCTGCGTCTCGTCTGATGCACTGGGCGAAGAGCTCTATACAACAGACAAAAAGGAGAGGTGAAAGAGGGCAGCCCTGCCTAACCCCTGAGAGGACAGGGAAGGGGTTAGTCTTCCATCCGTTCACGATCGCCACACTGCAAATGTCAAGGTACATCAGGTTAACATAAGAACAGAACATCTCCCCCATCCCATACTCACGCAGCACCCTGCCCATGAAATCATGGGAGACATGGTCGAAGGCCTTTCTCCTGATCAAGGGTGACCAGGGCCGCGTGTACACGGCGGTCTTTGATGTAGTGGACTGCGTCTCTGATTAGGGCGAGACTGTCTGCAATCCTGCGTCCGGGGATGCCGCACGTCTGGTCTGGGTGGATGATCTGGCTGATGACCTTCTTCAGTCTGTTCGCTAGGACTTTTGCTAGGATCTTGTAGTCCGCGTTCAGGAGCGAGATGGGATGCCAGTTCTTGAGGTCGCACCTCTCCCCCTTCCGTTTGTACAAGAGCGTCAGCATTCCTTCCCTCAGTGTTGGGGGCATCCTACCTTCTGCTTCCAGTTCCCTGTAAAGCTCGAGCAGGTCCGGGCCGATCAGGTCCCACAGCTTCGTGTATAACTCAGCTGGGATACCATCTCCGCCCGGCGTCCTACCCGGATTTGGTTGCAGCGTGGAGCTCCTCCAACGTCAGGGGGGCGTTCATAGCTGCTTTTCCTGCCGGGTCGATGGTGTTTGTAATCCCTGACAGGAATTTGTCAGCCTGGTCTCGGTCTGATGCTTTTGGGGAGTAGAGGTCTTCATAGAAATCTTTCACGACTCCCATGACTTCCTCCTTCCCCTGCTGCACGTTGCCATCTTTGTCTCGCAGCTCCCTCAGGGGCATGTGGGCAGAGTGGAGTTTCTTGAAGAAGAAGGCATTGCATTTCTCCCCCCTCTCAAGGTTCTCCACCTTGGAACGGAAGATGATTCGTCTGGATTCCTCCTCAAAGTGCTTTTGCAGGCTCTCCTTGGTTTCCTCCAGGTCGTCATCCACGTTCCATCCGCAGCGTTTGAGGTCATGCAGGGACTGCAGCTTGCGCTGCAGGCCCTCGAACTCCCCCTTCCTTTCACACGCCAGGCGTCTGCCCTTTGCCTGCAGGAAGCAGCGGATCCTTATCTTCGTGAATTCCCACCACTCTGCAGTGCTGGGGAAACAGGCCTTTTCTTCTTTCCATGCTGTGTATGCTGTTCTCAGCTCATCCATGATCTCCTCCCTTTCCAGCAGTGCGCATTTCAGCTTCCAGGATCCTGGCCCTGGGGGGAAACCTCCTCCCAGGCGCCCCTGGAGATGAATGGCTCTGTGGTCAGAGAAATGTACTGCGACCATGGAGTGCTGTCTGTGCTGTACCTGCTTGGTGGTGAACAGGAAGTCAATCCGAGAACGCACGGAACCATTTGGGTGGCACCAAGAGTAGTTTGCGGCACCTGCTCCCATAGATCCCACTGCGTCCTTCAGGGATGCCTCCCCAATCATCACCATGAGTAGCCTGGATGTCACATCTATCTTTGCTGATTTGCTGGGGGGCACGCGCCCCCCCACCTCAATCGTGCAGTTGAAATCCCCACCCATCACCACTGCCCTGGAGGTTGCAAGCCAAGGGCGAAGGTGCTGGAAAAGTTCCAAGCGCTCATTTCTCCGGGGGGCGGCGTACACATTGATGAGCCTAATCGGCTCCCCTGCCCACGAACCGTCTACGACCAGTAGTCTGCCGCAGACGAGTTCATGGACAGAATCAACAGTGAAACATCCCCCCCGGATCAAAATGGCTACACCCGCGTTCCTGCACCCGTTCCCCCCAGACCAGTAGGAGGGGCCGTGAGACCACTGCCCGCTCAGGTGCCTGTAGGATCGAGAAAAAGGTAAGGCACATTCCTGTAGCATATACACATCACATTTCTGTAAAGAAAGGAATGTTAGTACTCTGGCACGTCTCATCCGCTCTCCTATGCTCCTTACGTTAATGGAGAAAATGTTAAAAGACGCCATTAGTTTGGGGATAAAGGGTTGGACAGACATGCAGTGATACTAGTTACCATCCTCGCTGGCGTGGGTGGTCTTGTTGATCTCCTCGCACAGCTGGACTAGCAGATCCATGGTTTGCCCAAGGTTGTCATGGAGGAGGAGGGTCTCTGCTGCCTCTTGCCCCTCTCTTATGAGCTCTTCCACGGTCACCAGTGTCTCGCTAGGTGGCTGTTCTAAAATGGCCGCCTGCTCCTCTGGAATGGCTGCCTCCTGCATCTCTGCTTCCTCCTCCTCCAGGTCGCTTTCAAGGTCACTGTCAGCATCGCTGGAAGTGGGTGAGTCGCCGATTTGCATTTGGGCTCTCTTCTGCTCCAGCCCCTGGTGCGGGCTTTCCGTCTCAGGGGCTCTCCTCTTTATTCCCTGCTTCTCCGTTCCGGTCTGGGCTATGGGGGCAGTATCTGTAGCAAGGGAGGAAGAGGGAGGGGGTGCAACAGCCTCGGGGCTGGGGAGAGGTGTTACAGAGGGAGGGGCTGCAGCCTCATGGAGCGTGGGGGGGCTGCAGTGGAGGGTTGGGAGGAGGGGGCAAGGGGTGGTGGGTGGGCGGGGCGGGTGGGGGTTGCAGCAGCAGTGGGTGTGGGAGGCCCTCAGGAGCCGCAGCGGGCGCTGCTTGGGTGGCCTCCTTTTCCCTTTGCTCCTTCTGATACTTACCCCCTTGTGCCTTTACGGGTTGGTTTGCAGGGGGCTTCTTGGCTGCCTTCTGGGTTGCTGTCAGGGGCGCGCCCGGTGTTGCGCCTTTCGCCGCGGCCTCTGCGTAGCTCCTGACCCTCAGCTGGCAGTCCCGGAACATGTGGGTTGTCTCTCCGTACAGGTCGCAGGTTTTCTGGCGGGGACAATCCTTTGTTTCGTGTCCAGTGTTCTTGCAGTTTCTGCAGGCTTTCAGGGTGCACTGTTTCCACTGATGCCCCAGGTTCCCGCAATTACCGCAGGTCTGGGGCTGGTCAGGGTAAAAGATCCTCCCTGAGCTGCCCGCAAGTGAAAAACTGGGAGGGAGGTGGTGCAGCCGATCTGCCGCTTCTGGATTTGGCCACAAGCGAACTACCATGCTCCACTTTCCCACCCAGTACCCCAACTTGTCTTTGATCCTGCTCGGCTCCTTCACCACGGTGCAAGGGCGCCGCAGAAAGGTAGCAATATCCTTTCCAGGGATATGGGGGTTCCTCACCGTCACAGTGATCCTCTTCTCGTCCCTCTGGATAGGGCAGTTCACGTCGAACTCTGAGAAGGGGACCTCCTGTTTCAGGGTCTGGAAAGCCTCCCAGTACCTCCTGCAGGCTCCCGCCGTGGCGAAGGTGACGAAAAACAGGCCACCCCTGAGGTCCTGGATGCTCAGGATCTCGTCCAGAGTAAAGCCTGCTTTGCTCACCAGCTCCTTGGCAAAGGTCTCAGCGTCCAATAGAGGGCGCTGTCCGTCGACCTCCCTCAGCTGCATCACCACCGTCTGCCTCATCCAGGGTTCCAGGCGGGGGATCCTCCTGTTGCTGCTGCTCCCAGCTCCAGGGTTGGAGCTGGGGCCGCCGCTGCTGGTGCTGGCAGTGGGGGTGAGGCCGCTGGGGGTGGCAACGTCGCCTGAGCCGCTGGAGTTGGTTGCCGCTGGGCCTCCTCCGTCCGTCTCCTGGCTGCTGGGGACCGTCTCCGGGGGTGCCGTGTGCTTCTCCTTCTTCGTCTTCTTCTTCTCCTTGTGCAGGGTGGTCCCGGCGGGCTCCATGGCAACCTCCATCCTCTTGATCTTAGCCAAAAACCCACCCACAGACAGCTGTTTCGACCTTGATGGGTCTCATCAGTGTGGGGTTGATTTTACTGGGAATGCAAGAGAGGCTATGGGATAGGCTAAACCATAATACTGAGTTAAGTTATGGTGAGTAAAAAAAGTGACAAAAACCCTCCACAGGAAAGCAAATATGCAAATATAGCTTTATAAAAAAATGGTTATTGAGGCAAAAAGTGACACTGTGTGCTCATTTGCATGTCATTTCCCAGAAGGACTTGCTGCAGTGGAAGTGATGTATGCTGGGTGATAATGGGAAAAGGCGGGGTGCAGACCTGCCTAAGACATGCAGATGAGCATACAGCTATATTTGCTTTCCTGTGGAGGGTTTTTGTCACTTTTTTTACTCACCATAACTTAACTCAGTATTATGTTTTATATATATATATATATATATATATATATATATATATATATATATATTTTATTGATTTTTTTTTGCATTTTCCAAAGCAATTGGTTACATAACCATTTTTCTTTTGGATTTGTTTTTTTTAATCGGCAGTGGCTGTTGGCCATTTTAATCCATCTCCCCAGTTTTTTTTTTCCCATGTGTTGCGTGGTATTTCCAGAATAAAATCTTCAAAGTTAGGAAATCAAAGAGTACCAAAAAAATAAAACTGGGAGCACACAATAGGAAAAGGAATTCCTGCCTGTAGGGTTTACGATCCAAGTGTATAATTATATTCCATGATTATAGCTGTGCTTTTAACAGTTAGACAGTATATAGGGAATTTGTGTTCTGAATTGTTGATATACTGTTTGGAGTTAATCAAGGTTTGAAGCCATAATTTGAAAAACTATTCAACATATTACATTCCAAAATAAATATAAAAATGGCAGAGATGCAGTTTCATGGCTCAGTGATTTGTACTTTGCGGAATTCCCAGGGTAACAATGTGGCATTCTGGGGCTACCGTATTGAGTGGTCGGACTACAGGATACATGAAGCTACTGTTCTTAATTAATATTAAAAAAAAAAGCTAACTACTGTTTATTCTTTGAAGTTATTAACCATAGATTTCTTAATACTGAATCCTCCCAGGCCATGACATTCCCCACATCCTGCTCCTTGGTTCTCCGTTTGAAAAATGATTGAGTTTGCGAAAGGTACCTTTGAAGTGGTTATCTGTTTGGACTCAGGCATACTCCAAATGTTTAAACCCCGATGAATTTCTTGAAGAAATATGCACATCAGCTGTCCTGCTCATTCTTCTTTAGACATGGGAGATATGGATAGGATTGAATTTAGGAAGGATTTTTAAATCCCGGTCAAAAGGCCTACTGTTCTTGTTTGGGTTTTGTGACGTCACCCTGAGCTAATGAGAAATCTATTCAGACTGGTGTCTTCCATAGTTCAAGTAATCTCATAAACGAGCAGTCGGTAATGTAACTCCCACTTCTTCCCATCAGTAATGCTATCATAAAACAGTGCTGCTCTGGGGCACTGGTCTTGTTTCTGGGGCTTCAAGGTTTGAGACACAAAGCACATGGGGAGAGGGGGTTGATGAGTAATTATTTGATGCTACTTGCTGTAGCTCTGAAAATAATCTGCAACCATATTTCCATGTTGCAGCTAAGAGTCGCTGGCATTATGAATTCAATTATACGTTTGGCCTTTTGAATGCCATCAGGGCGTCAAGAACTCATTTCTGGCACTCACGGGGTTAAATCTGCAATCTTTCCATAAAGATATATTTTTCAATTGCTATGACTTAACTTTTATTTTAATTTTTCATTGTGATCAAGAACTTTGTTGGGAAATGATGCAGTCACGAGGACAAATTAATGTCAAATGTGATTTATTTATGTGAAGTGGGACTTATTCGTTAAAGCAGCAAAAGGTGAAATCATATTTATTTTTTAATAAATCAATTCTGTAGTATTAGATAATCCTCCCCATCCCCAACTCATAAGTCCATTTTTAATTAGTTTTAAAGCACCCTTTGATTTCTGTAGCAGGTTTATCCCACCTCCCCAGCAGTGCAAGATATTTGCAACACTTTCCTGTTTGTGATCATTTGTTGCCAATGTTCCCAGCAGTTTCAGCTGCAAACTGTAACAATAGATAATGTTACCTTAGAAATAGAAGAATACGGGGGGCGTGGCCAGCAGCCGAACTGGGAAGCAGCACAGCCAGAGAGCTCCGTGCGGCTCCAGTTTAAAAACAACAAAATACCCCGTAAAACCAACTAAAAAGCGGCGAAAAAGTGCCACACGAGCGGGGGAGACTCACCCGCACCCCGTGAGGCCCCGTGGCGGCAGACCGAGCAAGCAACAAGCACTCGGGAGAGCCGGAGTCCCGGAGCCCCTGCAGCCGAGATTTCCAAGATGGCCGCCGGACGGAACTGAAGGAGCCCTGCAGGAGCTCCCACCGCTGGAAATAGAACAGCCAGCCGACAGCGCTCCCCACGAGTCCCCACGAAGCAGGGAAACCAAGATGGCCGCCGGATCGGAAGCTTAGGCTGACCCGCGGCACGCTGCAGAACCGGAGGTGGAGGGGAGGCGTGCAGGACAGACGGAGAGACAATCAGGCTCAGCCGGAGCTGGGGAAGGGTAAGGAGGGATAGACAGTTGGGGGACAACGGAGCCCTGCTGCACAGAAGCTCCCAGAGACACCCTGCCATTAGAGCACAGCAGGGTTCAACAAAAACAGTGCAGAAGGAGTGGGTGCCCCCTCTCCCCCCCTGGTCAGAAATACAATTACAAAGTGGACCTTCACCCTCCCCCTCACACCCAGAGCCATAATTACAGCCCCCCCCCCCCCCCCCAAAAAAAACAAAAAAAAAAACTGAGGTTGCCAATCTCTAACAGCTGCCAGAGTCTGCCGTCCGAGACCCACGGGCTTAATCAACAGCCCAACCCCATCCTGGCACAAAACTTCCTGGCAGCACAACCTGCAAAATCGCCCAAAACAACAACACTCTAAAATGGCTGCCACAAATATATGAGTGCCCAACATTGAGAGCCAGAAAAGTTACACAGCCACGCTTCCCAATTCCCCCTGCCCCTCCCCGCTACAACCTATGAACACATAAACAAATCTATGTAGGGGAGTGGCCAGGACGCCGACGGAGATGGACGTGTAGCAGAGGAGCTCGCCAGACCCCCTAATAAATAAACAAATAGAGGCTCTTTTCCCCCGAAAATTCCTCCTCCTAAAGCACTACCCTAGACCCGCAACCCTAGAGGAAATGGCTAACAAACAAAAATCCCAAACAGCCCAGGCTGTTAACAAGCTATTCTCCCCACGAAACTCAGAGGCGGCGGCAGGAGGCCGAGATGGCGCAGGCCCATCAGGCGCACGAGGCCCCAAACAAACTGCCCAAACGCAAGACCGGCATGAAATGCCAGCGCAGCCGGCGGCAACACTCACCCGAGAGGACATGAAAGAGCTTATGGCAGAAATGCTGCATGACCTGCAAAAATCGCTAAAGGCCGATCTCAGATCAGCAGTCACTGAGCTAAAGCAAGAACTGACAGGCCTAAGGGAGTGCACGGATGTACTGGAAGGCAAAATGGAGGCCTCCACACAGGCCCAAGAATTAGCTGCAAACGAGATATTTCGGCTCGGGGCTGAGGTAGAAAGTCTCCGCGACTCCCTAGAAGATCAGGAGAATCGCGATAGGAGACAAAACATAAGAATCAGAGGCATTCCCGAGTCGGTACTTCCAGGGCAGTTAAAGACTTACCTCCTGGAACTCTTCACCTCCCTATGTGGAGACTTGAATCAGACGGACCTTGAACTGGACAGGGCTCACCGCTCCCTTGGCCCTAGATCAGAGGATCCAAAAAGGATGAGAGACGTCATAGTCAGACTTCATAAATTTTCGGCAAAAGAAAAAATAATGGAGGTTGCCCGAACCAAAGATCTCATCACATTTGAGGACAGCCAACTGCAACTTTACAACGATCTAGCCAAAAGAACTGTAGATCGCCGCAAGGAACTAAGACCCCTAACCATACTACTGCGGGACAGCGGAGTAAAGTATAAATGGGGCTTCCCATTTAGACTAATGGTGCAGCGCAATGGAAAGATGCTCTCAATTAAACATCAAGAAGATATGGAGCACTTTGCTAAAGCACTAAACCTCACCCCTCCTGCCAGCTGGAGAAACGAAGGACCCAGACAAGAAGAGCCCCCAACCAGAGCCTCGGAAAGGCTGGCGGGACAGAGGGGTCAGAGGATTAAGTAGAAGAACTCAACCCCACACTCTCAGCACATACAAAGGCACCATCCCCAAGAATGACACAAAGACCCCACCTTACCAGCACTGCAGGGAGAGGATGAGCACTGCCGGAGATGACTACACCGACCCACCGGGAGAGGAGAGACAGCTGACGAGGGAACAGCACCGCTCTCAAATCTTCACAACCGCTTGCAACACCCACTTCACTTACCTGAAAAGTGAGACGAGGCTCCAATCGGCGGAAGATGGAGGGACCAGCATTCTGCGCCCCCCCCCCCCTTGTTCCCCTTTTTTATTTTTTATTTTTTATTTTTTTCCTCCCTCTTTCTCGCCATGTCCCCGTCCTCTTGTTGGCTACCTGCGGCCTTTCGGCTTCTTTTGGCCCCCGACCCTCCCCGTGTGGGATCCCTGGAGGTGGAGAGCCGGACCTTCCCGGCCTTATGATCTCCCGAGCCCAGGGCAAACTGCTCCGGCAACCGTGAGTAATCCCTAAAAAATCCCTGCAGAGATTGACGGTGCCGGACGGGTTGGGGGGGGGGGGGGTCATGCGGCGAGTTGGAGGGGGGCGACGCACAGAGGCTACGCCTCACTGGCTGGATGTTAGCGGGTGGCCCAGCCCCGCGGCCTGGAAGACCCTTGGTCTGGCCCTGCGGCTGGGAGATGGGGTCGGGGATCTCCGTGGACTGGTTCTGCTGAGAAGAGCGGATCCCCCCCCCCTCTCCCCTCCCCGGGTGGCCCCCGCGCTTTCCCCTCGGGCGATACCCATACTCACGGACTGGTGCCCCACAGCCGGGGGAGGCCTGACAGAGAAGAGACACCGAGCCGGGACAATTAAGTTTGAAGTTGTCACCCCGCCCACTCGCTTAGCCATAAGGAACGGTGACCTAAGACTAACGCATGATATTATCCCCCCTCCCCCCTCCCCCCTCCCCTCCCTATAGTCCTGCCTCCCCCCCCCCTTTCCCCCCCACACGGAGACCCCCTTCCCTCACTCCACCCCGGAGTAATAAAACTAACACCATAGACTCCCCCCCCTCCCTTTTCCCTCCCTCCCACCCCCCCCTCCCTCCCACCCCCCCCTCCCTCCCCTCCCTTCCCCTCCCTCCCCCTCACCCCCCCTCCCTTCCCCTCCCTTCCCTTCCCCTCCCTCCCCCTCACCCCCCCTACCTTCCCCTCCCTTCCCTTCCCCTCCCTCCCCCTCACCCCCCCTCCCTTCCCCTCCCTTCCCTTCCGTGCTTACATCCTTCACCCCACCAACCCCCCCCTAGACAGCCATATAACGCTTTCCCCCCCCCTCCTCTCCCCCCCCTCCCCCCCCTCCCCGCCCCCCCCTCTCCCCCCTAAAATCCTGTCTCTCCCCCTCCCTCCGCCCCCACACAGAGACCCCCTTCCCTCACACCACCCCGGCACACTACCGGCCATCCCCTCGACCCCCCCCCCCCCCTCTCCCTACCTCTAAGAAGCGCCCAGCCACCCCTAGGACAGACTAAGAGAACTTCCCTCCACCACACACTTAGACACAACTACAACCCCCCACCCAAAGAGCACATAGTACACAACCTAGAAAAAGAGCTAACATATAAAATACACTCTGTTTACACAAGGCGGTGAGGCAAAACAAAACATCAGGACAATGTTAAAGTCTGCTTCAAACTGGTCTAGAATGTTATCTAGCACTAGATGATGCTATGTTATGTGAAATGTTGTTGAGTTATGTTAGGATAAGTTAAATTATGTTATATTATGCCAAAAATGTGAGATCCAATAGGGGAGCCTCTCTCCTAGACAAAAATGTGATGATACCCTGGATATATGATATATGACTGCTCATGTAACAGGTACTTAATAAAACTAACACCATAGACTCCCCCCCCTCTCTTTTCCCTCCCTCCCACCCCCCCCCTCCCTTTTCCCTCCCTCCCTCCCACCCCCCCCTCCCTCCCCCTCACCCCCCCCTCCCTTCCCCTCCCTCCCCCTCACCCCCACTCCCCCCTCCTCCCTTCCCTTCCGTGCTTACATCCTTCCCCCCACCAGCCCCCCCCCTAGACAGCCATATAATGCTTCCCCCGGCCCCCCCCCCTGTGTCCCCTCCCCCCCGCCTCCCCCATCTAGTTACCAGCAAATATAATAATTGGCGGGGTTCTAAAATTGAATAAAGGTGACGAATGGGAAAGGAGCCACACAACAGTAGCTAAGGGTCTGGCCCCCCTCTGTTGCGACCCAACCGTCGTATCCAGACACACCCCAGAAGGGCGCCCAAGCCCAAACGCCGGTCATCCAAAGACCAGGCGAAACCATTTCAGGACCAAAACTGGCCCTACTTCTATCTTTTCTCCACCTGCTGGTTCTGTCCCAGCAAATCTTTACCCCCCCTCCCCCTCCTCTCCACCCCTCTCCCCCTCCCCAAAGGCAAACCCAGCACACCCCCCCTAGAAGGAGGCCCAGCCCAATAGGCGACCTCAATCATACAGGGTCTTTAGAATATAAAAACAAGGTCTCCCCTAGTGGGAAAGGAGGGACCCCAAGACCCCGAACAACTAGAAACCAACAATGGCCACTAAGGCCCCAATTAAAATCCGTTCCTTGAACGTTAAAGGACTACAGAATAACCGAAAAAGAAGGCTAGCTTTCATGGACATGAAAAAATCAGGGGGAGACATTATATTCTTGCAGGAGACCCACTTCACATCACAAGACCCCCCAAATTTATTCAAAAAATTCTTCCCAATGTGCTTTTTTGCATCATTTAGTAGCAAGAAAAGGGGTGTAGCTATCCTGATCAGACAAGGCACCCCATTTAATCATGTCAAAACAACGGCGGACCCAGAGGGTAGATTTCTAATGGTATATGGCTCCCTTGCGGGCTCAGCAATCGTTCTAATCAATGTGTACGCCCCAAACGAGAACCAAACAGAATTCCTACAAACTGTTCTCGAGGGCGTTGACCCGGGATATCTGTCATCGATAATAGTGGGAGGAGACCTAAACATGGTCTTAAACCCCTCCGAGGACAGATCAACCACAGTGGGCCCCTCCCGTACAACCCACTCCCAGATCAAGGGGAAAAGGTTTAGGGACATTATGAGCGAATTCTCGTTAGTGGACATTTGGAGAACCCAACATCAGGGCCAGAGGGACTATACTTTTTACTCAGCGCCTCACCAGACTTACTCTCGAATAGACCACTTTTTGACCACCAAAAATGTGTTGGCGGCAGCCATAGAATCAGACATTGGCTCAATCACATGGTCAGACCATGCCCCGATCACCCTGACACTGTCAATCCCCTTTGAAAAAACAACAACCTATGCATGGAGACTGAATGATTCACTACTTAATCACCCAGAGATTGAGAGAGATATAAGATCCTCACTTAAGGACTATTTCTCCCTCAACGTGGGAACAGTCTCCTCTCCAGCAATCCTATGGGAAGCCCATAAGGCAACTATCAGAGGGAAATTTATTTCCATCGCTTCCCACAGGAAAAAAGCCCGCCAAACGCTAATTAAAGAACTCACATATAATATAAAAGTAATAGAGCAAGCTCATAAAGCAAATCCATCAAAAAAGTATACAAAACATTAATAGAAGCTAGAACAAAACTTAGACAAACCCAGCTGGAAGACGTTGAAAAGGCCCTCAAATGGACCAATCAACAATATTATGACAAAGGGAACAAAGCTGACAGACTATTAGCCAGTAAATTAAGAGGGATACAAAAAAGATCCCAGATAACGGCGATCAAGAGTAGGTCTGGAGAAATTCAATATAGTGAAAGCAAAATAGCAGCAGAATTTACTAAATACTACACAGAACTATACAACCTAAGAACTAAAAACGGCCGACCCGAACCGATAGCGTCAGAAACTATAACTCAATATTTAAATAAATGTCAACTCCCCTCACTGACGGAGGAGGAAAACACAGTCCTCAATGCTGAGATTTCAAAAGAGGAACTGGAAGAGGCGGTCAAATCACTAAAGCTCACTAAGTCTCCTGGCCCTGACGGCTTCACAAATGTCTACTATAAAAGATTCTTGCCAACCCTATCTACGCATCTGCTAAAAACATTCAACCATTTCATGGAAGGGAACCAAATCCCCTCAACAATGTCTCTAGCCAATTTGGCAATAATACATAAGGAAGGCAGAGACCCGATGCAATGTGGAAGCTACCGTCCAATCTCCCTCCTCAACAGTGATCTCAAGCTGTATAGCAAAATTTTAGCAAACAGATTAAACCCAATATTACCGAGGTTAATTAACATTGATCAGGTAGGATTTGTTACGGGGAGACAAGCCTCTGACAACACCCGAAAAATAATCGATATTATCGATCATGTCCACCTCACAGGCACCAAAGCACTACTGTTAAGCTTAGACGCAGAGAAGGCGTTCGATAGAATATACTGGCAATTTCTGGACCAGACTATGTGTAAATTTGGCTTTAAAGACACATACCTAGAGGGGGTCCGTAGACTATACCAAAATCCATCAGCAACGGTAAAACTACCAGGGGGGACTAACCAAAGATTCGAGATAACTAATGGGACTCGACAGGGGTGCCCCCTATCTCCTCTCCTCTTTGCGCTAACGATAGAACCACTGGCTTCAGCAATACGACTCAATAAAGACATCCAGGGAATAGATATTGGAAATAGGCAGCATAAAATTTCTCTATTCGCAGATGATGTCATCTTAACCCTCTCCAAACCCCAAACCTCATTACCCAACCTTCAAAAAGAACTCCGAGACTTTGGAAAAATCTCAGGATATAAGATAAATAATGACAAATCAGAAGCCCTGAACTTAAGTCTGCCAGAGCCAGAGGTGAAACTCCTCAAACTAAACTTTAATTACCGTTGGAGTTCCTCTTGTATCAAATACTTGGGAGTTAAGATATCGAGGACCTACCAATCACTATATAAACATAACTATCAGACCTTGTTCCATAAAATCAAACAAGATTTGGAAAAATGGGGAGGATATCAAATATCATGGATCGGGAGAATGATCTCGGTCAAAATGAATATACTCCCTAGATTATTATATTACTTCCAGACTCTCCCGGTCCACATCCCTGGCTCAGAATTGAAAAATATTCAAAAATCAATCTTCCATTTTATTTGGCAAGGTAAAAAACCTAGAGTCCCCAGGTCAGTTCTCTTGGCTTCAAGGGGGAGAGGAGGACTGGGAGTTCCAGACATTACAAAATACTATCTGGCCGCACAATTGAGACAGGTGGTAGTCTGGACCGCAAGCCCAAATCAATATTGCTGGCTGGATATAGAAACGCAATATGCCGGAACGCCTTCACTGCCGGCTTGCCTATGGTCCTTGAGCAGGGAGGACATGCAAAATAACAAATTCAAATTAGGCCCAATGAGACACACTTGGGAGACCTGGACGAAAAGCAAACTCAAGTACAAGCTCACATCGCCACAATCCCAACTCATACCAATCCACAGAAATCCGAAATTTCCACCTGGCTGTGAGCCCAGACAATTTGACCAATTTCAAACCAAAAACATTAAAACGATTGCCGACCTCCTGAGCCTCGGGAAGTTCCTGAGCTACCAAAATCTACAAACCAAGTATGACATACTAGGACTGAACGTGTTCAAGTACCTACAAATTCGGCACTTTCTCCAAACATTATCCCCAACATTGGAATTTCCCCCTCTCACAGGTTTTGAGCGACTTTGCAGCGAAACAGATCACCAGAAAGGTCTAATAACACAAATTTGCACAGAGCTAGGAGGGACTACAGAAGTCCCCACGCATGACTACATGCTGCATTGGGCAGCAGAATTGGATATAGTTATAGACCGAGAGGACTGGGAAAGTATTTGGGAAAATGCCTCAGGAACTTCCATATGTACCACAATCAAAGAAAACATTTACAAAATACTGTTCCGCTGGTATCTCACTCCAGTCAGAATAAATCAAATCTACCCACTGGCATCCGATCTATGTTGGAGAGGCTGCAGTCAAAAGGGGGACATGGCCCACATTTGGTGGACATGTCCGGAAATTCAGAAATACTGGGAAACAACACAAAAATTAATAGAGGAGGTCACAGACCTCAAAATACCTGTTGAACCGCTGACCTACCTGTTGGCCAGGCCCCTAGACTATCTGGACCGACCAACAGGAAAATTAGTCTCCTTCATCCTCACGGCGGCTAGGTGTGCGGTGGCAGCCGCCTGGAAGAAAGTGTCTCCCCCCTCGAAACAAACAATAATAAGAAGGGTGCAAGAAGTAATGGACATGGAGAGATTGTCTGCTTTCCTTAAGAGGTCTTCTACCTCATTTACAGCAATTTGGGACCCATGGTACACCTATTTGGCGCATATAAGACGAAACGCCCCCTAACAAACTAGAAGCCCAATCCACATTAAAGCCCAAACCAAAATCACCAAGGTTCTGGGGATCATGACCACCCCCTGCTATACCCTTTGTGCCCTCTCCACCCTCCCCCCCGACCCACACCCTGCCCCCCCTTCTCTACTTCCTCTCTGTTTCCATACTCGCACCTCCCTGATGGACTTCATGAGATCAGGGAGGCGTTGAGCCTTTTCTTTTCTCTTTTCTCTCAAGAAAAAGAAAAAATGTACATTAGGCTGACATATTGTTTATACCGTACCTAGCATGTAATTGTTTAACTGCCTAATAAAAATTTTTTGGAAAAAAAAGAAATAGAAGAATACTTTGTAGCTGCTGAGTAACGCAGACTGCAGAATTGATTGAAACTGAAAGGCGGCCATTATGTTAGGCACACAACAAGGAGTTTGACAGATTTATAACAGTAGCAGCGGCTTTGGTAAGAATGTAGAATTATACATTGTCACATGCTTTACATATACAAATAATAATAAGAAAAAAAGGGGGAATGTAATATTGCTGCTATAAACTACATACAAAAATAAACTAAACAATATTCCCCAGTAGAATATTTACAGTTATCATATATGGTTGAGCTGAAAGAAGCAGGTTCCGCCTACTTTTTTTTTGTTGTTCCTTCGCATGGCTGGGAAGCAGGGGCTTTTTGGAGCAGAACCGTATTAGTTTCTGCTCCGAAGACCCCTGTGTCCCGATATGCAGACCTGCAATCGTAGCGCCAGTACCATCTCACTCCAGGGGAATCAGAATCCGTGCGGAGGCTGAGGGAAAGCGGGTGCTTTCCCTGGCCTTAGTTTGCGCGCCGTCCGGGGGCGTGTTGGGGGCGGGCCAATGACATCACGGAGCTGGTTCGTCCTCATTGGGCGAACCGCTCACGTGACCGGCCCTGCTCTCCCGTGAGTGCTTAAACTAAAAAAAAACTTGTCGGCTACTTTTCCGCACGCTTGCGGAAGCGTGCACGAGCCCCTGCTAAAGCTGCTCTCGTTGCGGCTGCAGGGGCTCACTGCCATGCCCGCTGCCTTAGGCCGACCAATAAGGCGAGATATCACCCGTTGTTGGTTCCTCTTGGCCAGCGTGACGCAGTGGATTTAAACACCCAGGAAGTCGCGGCGCTAGAATTTTTGGTATGTATCTCGTGATCCAGGACGTCTCCGGAGCTGAATGTAACAGATTTGATCTCTGGAGACCCCCTGCTTCAAACATACAAACTGGGGGTTGGAGGTAAATGCTGCTCAAAACACAGATAAGAAGGGGAACAAAATAACAAACGCAGATGGCTACACGCAAATCCTTGTATGTTTTAAACAATGTGTAAACATGTACAGAACTTGAAGGGGGTTTAATATAATACCAGCCGTCTATAAGTCCGAGTTGGAAATATGATGGAATGCTATTCATGTGAAGTATGCTTTCTAATGATTACATCTATTTTAGTGCACTGATATTGTATTCCTTGGCAGCATTATTATTCCAAAATGTAAACAATGAAAATTGAATGCACTTACCGTAAAAAAAAAATTTTTTAGTGTGATGCTAAGAATTGTTTTTTTTTTGTTTAAAAAAATACAGGAAAGTATCAAAATCTGCCCACACTTTTGAAAACAAAAGATATAACGTTAAACCTTAGGCGGCATTTGTTCCAAACATATCAGCATGGCTATAATTGTATTAAACTGGATAACCAGTTAATTATTTCAGATGTTTGAAGAAGGCACTTACTTGAGTGACAGTAGAAATTAGAATTTTAAACATCAATAACAGTATAACTTCTATCCAGCCGTGTTGTTTTGTAACATGCATGCACTGTAACCACACTGTTGCATGTATCTGTTTATATACTTAAACAGGACCACTATCGGATATCCCAGGAAGAGGAGGAAAAGGTTGGTTAGTGCAAATTACAAATCTCTTGGACTTTGTTCTTAATGGTTTGAAGTAACAGGGAGAGCACAGATGGTTGACATCAACAGTGTTTAGATGGGCATGCTTTATAATCTGAGCAAAGCAAGTAAACAATGACAGAGGCTTTTAAGGAATTATATTTTACATTAGTGATTCCCAACAGGGACTTTGGGAAATCTGTACTGGCGGCTCCCAAGCAGGATAGTGCACCCCTGAGCCCGTGTGGGGACTGCACACTTAGTAAGTCCCCAAACTGCACCGTAGCGTGGGGTGAACCACTGTTACAGCAAGAGCTTCCAAAGTTGCTCACCACAATGCTTTGCATCCACATCAGTAAGGCATTGTGGGGCGTGACTTTGGACGCTATACCCCCACCCCCAATCATGCTGCCTGAACACACTGGCGGGCAGTTTGGGACCTTATTAAGCTTGTCTTCCCCCACAAGTTCAGGACACAATACTGTCTGAGATCGGTCACACAGTTTTGTTAGCGATAGTCTGAGTCGGCAATAAGATTGATTCATTTGGGGTTTATGGAACCAATATGTTCTAGTGTGGGGGAGGGCGCTGTGTAACAAAGGTTGGGAAGCTCTGTCCTACATGAATAGTATTGGTGAAAAGCATTTCACACACTGGGAACCTTTCATGTAAGCAAGGGGTGGCGACTCCAGTCCTCAAGGGCCACCAACAAGTCATGTATTAGGGATATCCCTGCTTCAACACCGGTCATTCTGTGCTGAAGTAGGGGTATCTTTAAACCCTGACCTGTTGGTAGCAATTTAGGACTGATGAAGTTGACCACCCCTGATGTAGACGAAACACAAAATATCCTGCAGACCTCACTCTATGAAATATGTCAGTTCGTACGACAGACTAAATTATGCATTTAGTGTAGATGCCTGCTTAAATAGTTTACCCTGAGGTTAGCAGGCGTAATCATTTTTTAATCAAAAGAGGCAACTAAACTTTGTTATAAGACTTATGTAGAATGGCACTGATAAATTGCAAGCCAATTTGGGAGGAGCGCAGAGTTTTTCTTTACATTCCATAAATGTGTATGTATGTATGTATGTATGTATGTGTGTATATGTCTATCTCTACTGACCAGTGTCTCTAGACGGATTGATATCTCTTGCTAAACGTAATTAATCAAAACCAAGGTTATTCCTCCGATCTCCCAGAACTGCCTCTATTGTGTATTGGGTGACAAATCTTTCATCAATAATTGAAAAGGGGGCTTGACTCTTGGATGTTATGATTAGCAGGGCAGTCTCTCATTTCCCATTCACAGGCCTTGTTGTGCAAGATAATGTGACTTGTGCTGACATTTTGTTTGTTACATTGTAGCTGCTTATTCTTTTGCTCTTTTTAATTCGATAAGTGCACTGACAGTGAAAATAAAGGGGGACCAAGGTCAGAAGAAACAAATACTTCAATAGACACAATGGACATCGTGGGTAATTGTCTCATCACAGAAACGGGTTCTTATTATTCATTATTATTATTGGAAAGTAATTAGTAATAATATAGGAAACTTGTTACACAGCCAATAAAAAAAACACAGATAAAGACAGCAGACATTGTCCACTTGTCCTATTTCCTGTTAAATCATAGACTTTACCAGACATGTGACTGTTATTGGGAACTTCCTACCCCGTAACATTTTTCTTGTATCTGCATTTGTTACTTATTAGCCTCGAACACTTCCACTGGAAGGCTGTTCCACACATCTACTACTCTTTGAGTAAAAGAGAACCTCCTCAAATTTCCCCTTTTTAACACTCTGAAACTTTAAAGCTTAATCCATTGTCCTTGTCTTCTTAAAGCAGCAGTTCAAGCTGCCATTTTATGTATTTATTTTTTCCTTTAATATGTGCATCAGTACAATCCACACACTGATAACTAATTAGCTAAGTTGCCGATCGATCTGTTCTCCTGTGATCGATCGGTGTAGATTCGGCTCAGGGGTTCACTAAATGGCTGTCAGTGCAGCAGAAGAGGACCAAAGATGCAAAGTTCTCTGGGGAAGATCATGTGACCAGGCAGTCACTAGATACAATTAGTGCACTGCTAGAGAGAGGGCAGGGCTCAAAAAGGGGTGTGCCAGAGTCTGTTTCAAAGAAGAAAGAAGGGGATGTGACTTTGTAAACGGTTGCTATCGAAATAAAAAATGCTTGTTACATTATAATACATTAAAAATGTAATTCAGAATTGTTGGGGGGAAAAAATGCTGCAAGTATTTTCTTATAGTACAGAACTGATTTATCAACAAAAAAAAAAACACATGTAGGATATTGCTTGGTCTGCAACTTTAAGCAAATTGGTTGTTTATTTAAGTGAAATAAATACCCTTTTTCAAAATGCATCCCTCTACTTGGAAAGGAGTTTTGTGTGGAAGCATAGTACAGCTGATTTGATAATGGCTTCAACTGTCATACAGGTAGTCCTCACCATCCAACGTTTCACTTTACAACGAATGGCATATTCAACACTTTACAAGGCAACCCTAAGGGTTATCGGACGCCTGAATGTGCTACCCAACGCTCACCTCCACTGATTAACAATGGGACTCGCTTTACAATGATTTAACTATCCAACGCTGCTCCCAGAACGTATTCCGTTGGATAACCGAGGACTGCCTGTATTGATTTTGACAAATATAATGTATAGTATATATGTATAAACCTAAGATCATATTAATCGTTATTTTAATAATATCAATAGAAATATTCGCTTGTCTACTATGTATTTTGGAAAGTTGTTTGCCTGTTCGCTCTAGATTTGGATACCTCTTAAGATACCGTAACCACATTTTGCATGATGGTTCCTGAGATCAAGGTGCATGTTTTTGTCTGTTGTGAAATTGGATACATTCTATTTTTTATTCTTTGAGTTATTACAATTTCTCTGACAAGCATGTCAGTCACTGGGTGTTGTACCTGGTAGGCTGAGTATCTGGCATGTGACATGATACTGGTGACATCACACATAGCCTGGTGGCAGATAAGGGAGTCAGATAGCTGTAAAGTTTACACAGAAAGCAGACAAAGAAAGAAAGAGGATGTCGGTGGCGTATGAGGAGAATGTAAGAATGCTGGAGGAGAGAGAGGCGGAAGGAATTGGGGACATCATAAGGTATTAAAAGAAAGTGCTATGAGGGGGGGGGGGAGAGAGAGAGAAGAAAATGGAGGGATGAGATTGGTTTTTCTTAGAAATCCTGATAAACGGTGGGTACTTTCAGCTAGTAGATAATAAAATTATCAGTACCCAGTAATAATGCTCTGATGAAGTTTGAGTTATTCTGTTGAACGATACAAACACGTTTTAATACTAACTGTGCTCTGTTTTGCTTGTTCAAAGATCGACATGAAAATAAAGGCCATGGAAGCCAAATGCCACGAAGAGAAGCTGAAGCTACAGCAGAAACATGACGGCGATGTGCAGAAGGTACGAGACCCTTACGCGTGGGGGAGTTTAGCTGTGCTTATGGTTGCCTGGGTCAGTCCCCTGTCCATCCCTACCTAAATAACAAGGCAGAATCCCTTTCCTGCCCATTTGTGCTCTCATGTTCCAGAGCGGTGGGAGCGGGGTTGGGGGCAGGAGAATCAATGCTGACCTTCATAACCGCTTAAGAATGGCTTTTTTTACACGAGCTATTTGTGAGGTGCGTGTATACAAATTATACTCAATGTTGCAGGAATGGGTCTTCCGGCAGTCTGTTATCCAGTTGCGCTTTAAACAGTGCAGCAAGTATCCGGATCTGCCCATTCTGCTGACCAGTTCACCTCACAACCGACTTATCTCCTTTCCTGTTTCTAACTTTCTCTCTCCTTGGCTAGCAGTCTCCTACAAGCCTCCTGTTTCAAATCTGAGAGTGTCAGCCAGTCTCTCTTAAGCCCTCTCACTGTCACCTGGGCTGTCTCTCTTTGTGCCTCAGACTTTCACTAGCTATCTCCTGTCTGTCTCAGAATGGCAGTTGGACTCCCTCTGTGTCTCTCAGACTGACAGTTGGTCTCCAGATTCTATTAGTTTTTCTTCTTATCCAATCAATATCTCCTGTCATGTGTTGCTAGGCAGATCAGGGACAGTATAGTATTCCTTATTGCACCATGTGATCGGTGGAGTAGATTCATTCTGTATTGTCCACAGTATATACATTTGTAGCAGGGTGTACACGTGTTTCCATTGACACGCTTGACGCAGGGGATTTAAATACACAAGTACCGGTGGTTCATTTTCCCCGTTTGTATTGCGGGAACCAGAGCTGAAAGTAGCTCAGGGCAGCGCAGGGGACCCTCTGGTTCTCACCCATTCTAAAAATGGGTGGTAATATAATATCTTTTATAAAGTGCATTCAATGTGCACAGCGCTGTACATGGGATTTTGCAGGCACAAAGAACCTCTACCCCGAAAAATGTATCATCTAATTTTTAATGCCTGAGACACAGAGATTAGGGGTCATATTTAATAAGCCCTACGGCACCTGTCGGCACTATAAAAAAAAAAACCTAAAGCCCTTTCAAGCCCATGGGCTGTAAAGCAGTGTTCCAGCTCTGGAAGGTGTCTTATGGCAAAAGTTTGCGTATTAAATATGGGCCAGATTGACCTTACCCAAGGTCACAAGAAGCTGACGCTGGAATTCCAAGCGAGTTACATAGTCCTATAGTAGATGAGTTTGAAAAGAGACGTACATCCATCTAGTCCAACCCACCTGCTTGAAATGCAGTGACATTACCGCTGAGCTATATCTTCAGCCTATTTTACCTCCATTTAGCACAGTGGTTCTCAACTCCAGTCCTCAAGATCCCCCAACAGGTTAGGTTTTAAAAATATCCCAGGTTCAGCACAGGTAGCTCTGTCTTCGACTGAGCCACCTGTGCTGAAGCTGGGATATCCTTAAAACCTGACCTGTTGGGGGGGGGGGGGGGTGGATCTTGAGAACTGGAGTTGAAATCCACTGGTTTAGCAGCTAAGAGTTGCTGAGACCCTGAACTTCTAAATATATAATACTAGCTGAGAGACACGGCGTTGCCCCGGTATGTAAATGCGTAATAGGTAGTATTATTTATAAATGGTGGAACAATAGGTGACTATTTTTTGGAAAGGTTGGATAATAATGTTGAAAAGAAAGATGGAAGAAAATGTAATACGATGTTGTATAAAAATGGTTTATTGTAAACACACCACAGTACAATGTATATTGTGGTGACCTAAGTGATGTAAAAAATGTGAGGCGTGTGTCCTGCTAGGGCGTGAGCGTGTGTGAGGTGGCGGGTGGGTGTTCAGTACGGGTGGCACGTGGGTAGTGAGTGCTGGCTGTGGGTCGGGGTCCTGCTAGGGTGTGAGGCGGCGGGTGTGTGGCGAGTGCGGGTGACAGCTGGTCAGTGATATTGTTGCGTAGGGGCAGGATGCGGCAGGTGTGTGTCGAGTGTGTGGGGTGGGTGAGAGGCGGCGGGTGTGTGTCGAGTGTGGCGGGTGTCTGTTGAGTGCGTGCGGCGGCTGTGTGGCGCAGGGGTGTGAGCGGTGGGCGGGTGAAAGGCAGAAGTGCG
>NW_027454590.1:27500-70364 GCF_040206685.1 Ascaphus truei | reverse complement strand
ATACCTCAGCTTAATTGAACTCTCTCCTCTGACATCTACCCTTATCTCTAACCTCTCCTCACTTTCTGCTTAAACTAGCTATCTTGTTAACTCTTACAATGCTATCATCTCCTCCTCCCTCCTCCTCCATCATCTATATGCCCCTTCTAGGCTCTGACACACTCATCCCTCTAAGGCCGTGATTATCATGGGCACACGCTTGGTTGTCCACAGTGCGTGCGAGCGATGCAGGGCCTCCCCGTCGCCTCGGACCTCAGTGCAGGGATTGCTGGAGCGACAGGCATGCGCTAACTTTGCCATCTGTTGCGTGCTTACTATAGACGCAGCCTAACCCATGCATTGGTTTAATTCACAAGCACGCTCTCATCACACTTCATCACATCACACTGCTGCTCTTAACACCTATGGAGGAAATCTCACAGTCTGATTTTCTACACTAAACCTTTGTCCTGTTCTGTAAAACTCTGCTCCTTTTTTTAAGGTCAAACACTACTTTTTCCTCACTCATCAACACTCCAATTTCATTCACACTGTCTTCTATGTATTTGAGTCCCACCACTGACTTTCTCCTCCCACTTAACATCCATCCTTTATTTCTCCTCAAGCCTTTGCTCACTTGAGGCAAGGTGGATGCCATCCACAAGTAGATTCGTTCTCTCCCTTCCCCCTCTCTCTTTTTCTATCTAGATCTCATTGCACTCTTGACTCCTTTTCTCCTGTCACAAAGCTGGAACCTGATCTTCTCTTCTCCCTCTACCACATGCCCTCTCAATCCTATATTCTCACTCTCACCCACATCTTCAATTCCTCCATATCCTTTGGCTCTTTCAACTCTTCCTTTTAAGCATGCAGTGGTCACCCCTATTCTCAAAAATAACCTTGACCTTGTGTGAATTTCTAACTATCGCCCTGTATCCGTCCTACCATTTGCCTCCTAATTGCTAGAACGTCTTGTGATCTCCCGTTTGATCAACATTCTTAAATCACATGCTCCTCTGGGCCCTTCACAATCTGCCTTTCCCAATGTAACCAATTATGTACATAAAGAAAATTCCCAAGGTCCATTTTACTTACTAATCCTGCTTGATCTCTCTTCTGCTTTTGATACTGTCAATCACTCTTCTCATTCATATTCTAAACTCTTTCTTCGTATCCGCAGCAAACTTATATCCTGGTTTTCATCATACTTCTCCATCACACATTCTCCATCTCTGTTGCTAACGTGTCTTTGTCTCCTGTTGTTTTGTCTGTTGGTATACCTCAGGACTCTGTTCTGGGACCTCTCTCACTACATACTATCACTAGTTGACCTTATCAACTATTTTGGCCCTTGATATCATCTCTATGCAGATGATACACACACCTATCCACCCTACCGTCACTCCTGCAATTTAGTTCCTAGTTTCGGGTCGCCTCCTGGCTATATCCTCCATGGATGACACTCTTCTGCCTTAAACCTAATGTCTAAAACTGAGCTCCTCATATTTCCCCCTAAATCTGGCCTAATATCACCTTTCTCCATCGCAGTAAACAGTACTACCATCATCCTGTCATGAAAGCACATTGCCTAGGAGTAACATTTGACTCTTCCCTTTCCATCTTCATTCACGACACTGGCTAAAGTTTGTCGATTCTTTCTCTGTAATATTTCCAAGATTTGCCCTTTTCTCTGTCAATCTACTGCTAAAACGCCAATGCATGCCCTTATCGTATGGGTTAACATACTGCTAACAGGGCTCCCTGCTTCACAACTTTCTCATTTGCAATCTATCCAAAACTCTGCTGCTTGAATAATTTCCCTTTCTCCCACAACAGTATCTGCTCATCTCCTCCTCCTCCTTAAATCCCTCTCCTTGCTTCCCATCAAGTTTCAGATCACCTACAAAGTTCTCCTCCTTACCTTTTTGTTAAGGTTCTCTATTAGTGGTGTACCGAGTACCCGGCGTTACCCGACACATTTCCAGCTACCCGGACATTACTCGAAACCGGCCACTGAGAAGTGGACTTGGCCGGGTAATACCCGGCGTCGGGTAATGTCAGGGCAGCTGGAAATAATCTTTTATACTTACCTTTCCTAAGACATCTAGGATCAGCAGCAGCAGTCCTCTGATGTTGGCAGCATCAGAGGTGTCTTCACCTGGCGGGGGGAGCTGCAGGAATCACTTCCACAGCACCGAAGCAGGTAAGCTGTGTCTGTGAGCCTGCAGCTCCCCCGCCGGCTGAAGACACCACAGATGCTGCCACCGTCACAGGACTGCTGCTGATCCTAGATGTCACCGCCACCCGGAAGGTAAGTGCCAAACCGTGTACCCGACCGGGTAGAACCTTTCATTTTGGCCGGGTACCCGTTACCCATTTTTTTATAGTTGAGGACCCAGTCCAACACTATTCTCTATTCATCTGCTCCTTCCTACATATCATCTTTGGTCTCGTTATGCCCTTCCTCGTCTCCTAAGCTCTACTAATAGCTGTCTCCATTATACTTCTTACACCTCTACTGCGCACTCGCTCTCTTGCCTGAAACCCTTTCCCATCAATTTACCTGTGAAACTCACACACACTCAGTATATGCCAACATACCCTCTTCCACCCACATTTAAGATCAACCTTAAAATTCACAACTTAAATGAAGCATTTCAATAGCTTTTACTCGTTGCTACTGTCACTCATTCAGTCACTAACTATTGTTCCCAAGAAGTGCTTTATACTACAAGTACCCACCATTAAGGACAAGCATTGTCATCTACTGCACTTGTTCCCCCACCTGTTGTCTCTCTGTAAGTCTCCTTACATTTCTCTTAGATTGTAAACTACCCAGGACAGGGATTTACTTTCCTATTGTCTGTTTTTGTTTGTTGAACTTATTGTATAATAATTTCCTGTACTTTTTGGTCTCTCTTGTAAAGCGCTGAGTACACAATGGGTGGTATATAAATAGAGATATATGCAGAGTCTAGAGACAAGGCACACGTGTATAGGTAGCTACAGTTTATCCGGGACCGTATGCATCCTTGAAGTGCCTGTCCCAGTTATTTTCTATTGATTGCAATGTAGGAGTGTCTGTCCTGTCTTATTTTTTTTATTATTATTATTATTATTATTATTATATATACAAAGATATATACAAAGATTGTTTCCTGTCGTTAGCATGACATTGTGTGACACAGTGTGATGTCATTGATTCAGTAGATTGTGTGCAGACCGGGACTGCAGTACAGTTTCACTGACATGAATAACTTGTGTGGTAGAAGCTCTAGAAGGAGCACAGCTGTGGGAGGGAGGTGGATTTGCTTTGTATCACATGGTTTGGAGCAAGGTTCATTGTATGTATCGTCAATAATAATTATAATAATAATAATGCAATGCTTAACTTTTTTATTTCAAGAGGAAAGACTGCAGAACAGAAGTGAATATTGAATCCATGTGTTCATTTTCTTGCAAAATAGAAAATTGAAGGACAGTTGAAGAGGAGGAAAATGACTACACAGAGACAGATAAGCAATGTGTATATTTCTCATTTAGTATTTGTCGTTTTATTGACTCCAAAAAATCCGGCTGCTAAGGGTTTCGCATTGGACATATTCACCTCTACTCCACCCCTTCCTGTGATCTGTACCATGCAGATTTTTGTTGATTCAATACATCATGAATAGAGTGTGGCTACAGTATGAAGTACTGACCCAAGGACCACATCTACTACCATTCATAACAAGAACATGTGCAGTAGCGCACTGCTGCAGTTCTATGTTATTGCTATGAAAGGTTGAGGTGGTGCAATCATATGAATCTTGAGTGGGAGGGATCCTGTTTGCATCATTTAATTTGATCTAGGCCAGTAGAGTATATAACTCTCAGTACAGGTTACATATGGCATCAGTATTAGTGATTTAAAGAACAGAAAAACAGGAGTGGAGAACAAAACCAAGTAATGTTGAAGTTACTACTTTTTACTATTTACTTGGTCAGTCTGTACTGTCTACTCCCCACACAGCTGCTAAGGGTTTCCATTTGAGATACATTCACCTTCTACTCTGCACTACTGTGCTACCCTCTATTCAGAGATGAGTTCAAGTCATGTTTACCACTCTAAATCGCTCTGCAGTCATTGATTCAGCACATCATGGGTAGAGCATGGCTATAGATACAGCAAGCTTTATTTTACCCTAATATTGCATTAAAAAATAGAATATCACTCAGTTTCCTACAGATTTACTGATGCTGATAATGCAGAATCTCACCCTCCCATCATAATACACCAGAGGAAGAAATAATCCTTGCTATATATGTACATTGTGTGACATATTGCCTCCATGACCATTGATGGCAAATACATATTCTGTATAGAGCAGCTGTGTTATGATGTAGTTGTTATTGATCATCATTGAGATATAATCACAAGAATCTTATGCAAAGGGAAACTGTCATTAGCATAGTGGGATTTCAGCCCCCAAACTTCTGTAATATTAATGCAATGTCTTACTTTTATTGCAGTGAACACCGAAGAGACGGATCTACTACAACACTGCACAGGACAAGAGTATACACTACAAGCAGCAAAATGATCATGCAGTTGACAATATGTTGTTCTGGTAATGTGCACAATTATTATGTATGGGCTCCACACCACAGTGCTGGACATATTTTGTTAACTTCAACACTACCCCTACCATGGAGATGTCTTCCTGTGATTGGTGTTACTGATTCAGTACATCATATGCATAGTGTGGCTATTATATGATGGATTGATTTAATGAACCCACCAAACACTGATGACATCTGTATCATCTTCTGTAAAGTGCATCTACAGCAGGATATTATCAGCATTTGGGGTGATATAATCAGAGGCATCTATGTGCTTTTGTGCTGGGTAAAGTCCTCCAGCTGAACCGCCCCCCGCCCCCCACCCCCCTACACCTCCTGCCACACAGGCAAACTTACTTACACACACAGCACACTTACTTATGCACACTGACACTTGGCATACCTACACACACACACCCCACAGCCACTGGCATGCATGCAGAGTCCTGGGCATGCAGGATGGGCATGCAGAGTACAGAATATCTCCACCTTGCTCTGGCCCGTACTCTTGGCCTACCCCCAGCATCTGTCACCCACAACCTCTGTTCCCTCCCTGTAAATTGCTGCACTAACACACCTTGGTCAGCGCTGCAACCGATCACAGCACCGGATCATGTCACTGTGATAGGAAGCAGTGCTAATTGACCGGTCAATCAATGCCACGTGGCAACATACGCACCAAAAGAGATTTCCATGCCCCCTGACAGGCTACTCCCTGGGCAGTGACCCTGCTCATCTTCCACCTCTGATCACAATATTCTCTCTTGGAGAGTGTAGCAAATTGGAGTTGGGGGAATTTCACCTCTGCAGTGCATGTAGAGTCCTGTATGCAGAGTACAGAAAGTCTCCACCTTAGTCTGGCCCGTACTCTTGGCCTACCCACAGCATCTGTCACCCACAAATAATACATACACTAATACTCCCCACAATACACACTTTAATACCTCCTCAATAATAATCTCCCCAATAATATTATAGTCTTAAACACAATATACACAATACCCCCTAACACAAGATACCCAATCTAACACTCTCCTCTGCACCTCAACATAATATACACACTATAATACCCTACACACAATATAATACTCCCACACACACACAATATACACACTATCCTCCTACCGCCATAAAACACAACCAATAATACACACACACTTTGTGGATGTTGGGACCAGCTCCTTGCATGCACCAGTGAAAGAGAGAGGCCTGCCATCCGTGCCTCCCTCCGTTTCCCATCTTCTCCCTGTCTCTCTCCCTCCCTTTCTTTGCATCTCCCTGCATCTTTGCGTATACCCAGTCAGTGACGGCTCCGGTCACGTGATGCCTTAATATGGGCTTATCCATATATCTGTTGCAGAGATGGAGAGAGACCTGGAGATTTTACATTTCCTTATAATTCATATTGGTACTTAGTACGGGCACTTATTGTTTTATCAGTACTGGGTACCTGACCGTACTGGCCTACGAGTGAGAAGGCAATATTGGCATCACACAGTTACTGTTGAATATGTCATTCAATCCATTTTGAAAATAGTAATGCAATGTGGTTTTGTTTTGTTTGCTTTTTGCAGTAATGAAGAATGAAAAAGTTATATTAAAATTAAATTGGAGGGGAACTGGATTCAGCATTTCTTCATGAACTCTGCACTTGTGAGCATTGACCTTCTTGAGTGCCCTGACAGGTACACGCAACTTTAAGACTATAATCTTCATCAACTGCTGTGCAAGCTTTCGTGCTATACCTCCCCCTCCGGTTTTGATTTATACATTTGCTCTCTCAATTCATGTCCTCTAATATCTGGAGGCTCTCTCCTAGCATTTCTCTCTACCACAGCACGTCATCCCAATGTAACCTCTCTCTTGTTCTTTCTGTTTACTGTTTCCTCACTCCTCTGTAAAACTTTTCTAATTTCTCTAACTTCCACACTCCTGCTTTTATCCACATGTTCTATACACTTTCCTTCCCCTACCTTTGCATGTGTCTACACAAAGCACCATTTGTACAGACCTCTATTGCAGCTATTTCTGCACTGCTCAATGAAATGCACTCCTGCACATCCTATTCTCTTCCACCTTCCCTCATTCTCTACGCCCCCCTCTCAAAGCCCCCTCTCTCTATGTCTCCTCTCTCTACGCCTATCTGTCTCATTCTCTTGACGCCCTTCTCTCTCTACATATCCCTATCTCTGTCTCTCTCTACACCTATCTCTGTGTCTCCTTCTATGCTCGCTGATGTTGGGGGATATCTCTTATAATCTTGGACCGGCTCATATACACATCAGGCCTCCCTACTAAGAGTGTTAACCTATCTAATGTAATCCACATTCCTTTCCTTACTTTTCTCTTCCCTTCTCCTGTGCCCTCTGGAATGTCCACTCTTACTAACAAGGCTCTAGTTGTACATAACCTCTTCTGCTCTCATCAGTCACAATCAGTCATTCCCCTCACCGCATCTTACCTGTCCCACTGATTTGCCTCTGCTTAATTAAACTCTCCTCTGACATCTACTCTAACCTCTCTTCTCTCTTCTCTCTCTTTCTTTCTGCTTAAACTAACAATCTTATTAACTCTTACAATGCTATCCTCCTATCTATATGCCCCCTATAGGCTCTGACACACTCATCCCTCTAACCCACACCTTTGGCTAAATTCCCAAACACACTCATCACACTTCCACTCGCTGTTCTTAATACCTACGGAGGAAATCTCACACTTTGTTTGATTTTTCTACAGTAAAAATGTCTCCTGTCCTGTATAAAGCTGCTCTCTAGGGCTAAATACACTACTTTTTTCCACACTCATCAACACTCAAATTTAATTTACGCTGTTTTTTTTCTCTGTATTTGACTCCCTCCACTGACCTTCTCCTCCCACTTGCCATCCTTCCTTCACTTCTCCTCAAGCATTTGACTACTTCAGAGGCAAGGTGGATGCCACCCAAAAGGAGATTCCTTCTGTCCCTTCCCCCTTCTCTCCTTCTTCCCAAATCTCCTTCTGCACTTGACTCCTTTTCTTCTCTTACAGAGCTGGAAGCTAATCATCTTCTATTCTCCCTCTACCACATGCCCTCTAGATCGTATCCCCTCACACCTTACTGCATCTCTTAGTCCCCACTCTCACCCACATCTTCAATTTCTCCCTATTCTCTGGATTTTTGCCCTCTTACTTTAAGCCTGTAGCGGTCACCCTTTTGTCAGAAACAAACTACACCCTATGTGCCTTACTAACTACCGCTCTGTATCCCTCATGCTGTTTGCCTTCTAATTGCTAGTGTCAACATTCTTAAATCACATGCCCTCCTGGATCCTTTACAACCTGCCTTTCGTACAGCACGTTCTACAGACTGTGCTTAAAGCTAATTCCCAAGGTTTTTCCCTACTAATCCTACTTGATCTATCGGCTGCGTTTGATGCTCTCAATCACTCTCCTCCTTCATATTCTAAACTCTCTCTTGGTATCAGTAACAAAGTTCTATCCTGGTTTTCATCATAACTTTCCTGTCACACATTCTCCATCTCTGTTGCTAACATGTCTTCGTCTTCTATTGATCTGTCTGTGGGTATACATCAGGGCTCTGTTCTGAGATCTCTCTTTCTCTCTACATACTATCATTTGGTGACTTCATCAATGCTTTTGGCCTTAGATATAATCTCTATGCGGATGATACACACACAAATCTATCCACCCCTGTTCTCACTCCTGCAATCCAGTCCCTACTCTTGGGTTGTCTCCTGGCTATATGCTCATGGATGGCACTCCACTGCCTTAAACTTAATGTCTAACACTGGGCTCATATTATCCCCTTTCTCCATCACAGTAAACAGTACTACCATCTATCTTGTCATCAAACATGTTGCATAGGAGTAACATTTGGCTCTTCAATTCCATCTCCATTCACATGCACGGCTATGGGTAAAATGTGTTGCCTCTTTCTCTGTAATATTGCCAAGATCTTCCCTTTCCCCTCTCAACCTACTGCTAAAACTCCAATGTATACTGTTATCCTATAGGTTATTTTAACATACTACTAACAGGCCTCCATGCTTCACAACTTTCTCCTATGCAAAACTCTGCTGCTTGAATTATCTCACTTTCTCCCACAACAGTCTCTGCTCATCTCCTTAAATCCCTGTCCTGGCATCCCATCAAGTTTTTGTATCACCTACAAAGTTCTCCTCCTTACCTTTTTGTTAAGGCTCTCCATTAATCTGCTCCTTCTTGCATATCATCTTTGATCTCTCGTTATGCCCTTGCTTGTCTCTTGCACTATAACCATAACTGTCTCCTGTAAACTTCTTTCACCTCTACTGTTCTCTCACTTGCCTGAAACCATTTTCCATCACTGCACCGTACATGTGAAACTTCCTCACACTCAGTATATGCCAACATAACCTCTTCCACCCACATGTAAAACCAATCTTAAAATTCACGACTTAAATCAAGCATTTAAAAAACTTTGACTCGTGGCTACTGTCCCACACCCACAGTCACTGCTAACAACTATTGTTCCCAAGATGTGCTTTCTACTAATTGTACCCACCATTAAGGACAAGCATTGTCATCTACTGCACTTCTTCCCCCAACTGCTGCCTCTCTTTAAGTCTTCTAACATTTCTATTAGATTGTAAAGTTCCCAGGGCAAGGATTTACTTTCCTATAATCTGTTTTTATTTTTCGCACTTATTTTTTAATTATTTTTCCCCTCTCCCCTAATGATATACATATAGGTTTTCCTGTCATTTGCATGACAGAGTTATTATGGTTAACTATTGCATCATGTAGACTGCCTTTTCAGTGTGATGTAATTGATTCAGTACTTTGTGTGCAGACTGTGACTGCAGTACAGTGTCACGAACATTAATGACTTGTGTGGTAGAAGCTCTAGAAGGAACACAGCTATGGGAGGGAGGTGGATTTACTTTGGATCACATGGTTTGGCGCAAGGTTCATTGTATGTATGATCATAACCATGCAATGCTTAACTTTTATTTCAGGAGGGAAGAACAGTGAATATTGAAGCCATGTGTTTCTTTTCTGTCAGAAGAGAAATTTTGAAAGACAGTTGAAGAGGAGGAAAATGACTACACAGAGACAGATAAGCAATGTGTATATTTCTCATTTAGTATTTGTCGTTTTGTTGACTCCACACAATCCAGCTGCTAAGGGTTTCGCATTGGACATATTCCCCTCTACTCTACCCTTCCTGTGATCTGTACCATGCAGGTTTTTGTTGATTCAATACATCATGAGTAGAGTGTGGCTGCTGTATGAAGTATTGACCCAAGGACCACATCTACTACCATTCATAACAAGAACATGTGCAGTAGCGCACTGCTGTAGTTCTATGTGTTTTATTAAAGGTTGAAGTGGTGCAATCATATGAATCTGGAGTGGGATGAATCCTGTTTGCATCATATGGTTTCATCTAGACCAGTAGAGTATATCTCTCAGTACAGGTTACACATGGCATCAGTAGTAGTGATTTAAAGAACAGAAAAAACAAGAGAAACTTCAATGTTGATAACAAAGCCAAGTAATGTTGAAGATACTCCTTTAACTATTTATTTGATCAGTCTGTACTGTCTACTCCCCACACAGCTACTAAGTCTTCCATTTGAGATACATTCACCTCCTACTCTGCACTGCTGTTCTGTCCTCTATTCAGAGATGAGTTCCAGTCATGTTTACCACTCTGAATCACTCTGCAGTCATTGATTCAGCACATCATGGGTAGAGCATGGCTACAGATACAGTAAGCTTTATTTTACCGGCTGATCATCCATAATATTGCATTAAAACATAGAATATTACTCAGTTTCCAAAAGATTCAGTGATGCTAATAATGCAGAATCTTACAACACATCCCATCATAATGCACCAGAGGAAGAAATAATCCTTGCTACACTACCGACACGTTTTATTGAAGCACGGCTAGCACCGCAAGCCGGGGGATGCCCCGGCGTGCTAGCCGCACTCCCTCAGCGTGCCGCGCATCACCGATGCACGGTCACGCGTCATCGGGTGCCTGCGCCCCCTGCACGCGCGTCCAGGGCTCCCCGAGGGAGCACTGGTGTCCCGCGATGTGGGGGACAGCGGCAGGGGGTTCCGGGGGACCCGACGGACCCGGCAGCGGAAGGGAGAAAGCCCCGATCGGAGGGCGCTCCTCCGCTGCTTCGGCGTGCGCCCGGCACCCTCCGGCGCGCGCCAGGTTACTGCTGCGGCCAAGAACGGGCAAATGCTCGAATAAACTCGGCCGCAGCAGTATATCTGTACATTGTGTGACGTTTGGCCTCCATGACCATTGATAGCAAATACATATTTTGTATTGAGCGGCTGTGTTATGATGTAGTTGTTATTGATCATCATTGAGATATAATCACAAGAATCTTATGCAAAGGGAAAATGTCTGCAGCATAGTGGGATTTCAGCTCCCAAACTTCTGTAATATTAATGCAATGTCTTACTTTTATTGCAGTGAACACTGAAGAGACGGATCTACGACAACACTGCACAGGACAAGAGCAAACACTACAAGCAGCAAAATGATCTTGCAGTTGCAAGTATGTTCTGTAATGTGCACAATTATTATTTATGGGCTACACACCACAGTGCTGGACATATTCTGTTAACTTCTACCCCTACCATGGAGATGTCTTCCTGTGATTGATTCAGTACATCATATGCACAGTGTGGCTATGATATGATGGATGGATTTAATGAACCCACCACCCACTGACATCTGCATCATCTTCTGTAAAGTGCAGCAGGATATTATCAGCATTTGGGGTGGTATAATCTGGGGCATCTATGTGCTTTTGTGCCTGGATAAGTTCCTCCAGCTGAACCACCCCCCTATACCTGCCACACAGGCATACTTACAGAGCACACTTACTTATGCACACTGACACTTGGAATACACACACACACACACACACACAGACACTGTCATGCATGCAGTGTCCTGTATGCAGAGTACAGAAAGTCTCCACCTTACTCTGGCCCGTACTCATGGCCTATCCCCAGCATCTGTCATCCACAACCTCTGTTCCCTCCCTGTAAAGTGCTGCACTAACACACCTGGGTCAGCGCTGCAGCTGATCACAGTGCCGGATCATGATGTCAATGGGATAGGCAGCAGAGCTGATTGACAAGTCAATCAATGCAGCTCCGCAATATATGCACCAAAAGAGATTTCTGTACCCCCTGTCAGGCTACTCCCTGGGCAGCGACCCTTCTCACCCCTCTCATTCCACCTCTGATCACAATAATCTCTCTTGGAGTGTGTAGCAAATTGGAGTTGGGGGAATCTCACCTCTGTAGTGCATGGTCACAATCTGGGCACTGTACCCAAATATTGGGCAATGTGGCACGTCTTACAGTAGAGAATAGAATAAGTAACTATATTCTTTACTTGTGTATTAAGGAACTTATTTGCAATAAAAATTCAGTCCACCTGGGACCAAGACTTTCTGGTTTTCTGAACAAAGTGGAATTGTTTTCCTATAATTTTATATTCTCTGAAATGTAACATCACAATAAAGTACTCCTATTTTTTTCCTTTGTGCTTTTTTATGGACTATTCCTTTATGTATTTCACTTAATGGGACTAATTACCTTACGATTAGATTTCACTTGTATTTTCTTGGGTTACTCTTTGGAATTTCTCTCTGTGTTCATTTATACTATCTTATTTAGAGCAGTCTTTGCCATTGGACCCCATTTCTTGCCAGAGAGATCTGTAACACAGAGTATTGAAGAGAGTACAGAACAGTGGTGAAGTAGATTTTTATGCTTCTAGGCAGCCTCCCTTCTCACCATGTATTCTGCCCCCGACGGTCTCTTGCACTGCTCCCTCCTACACCCACTCTCCTCACTCTTCCCTCCCCTCCCCGCTATCACTCAATGACCCCCTCTCATTCAATCCTGCTCCCTTACTCCCCCCTCACTCATTCTTCCTTCTGCACACACAATCCTCCCGAATATCACTCCCAAACAACACACACACTAATTCTCCCCACAATACACACTATAATACCTCCTTGTGACGATAGCTTCCACAGGCTTATTAATATTACACAAAAATAATTGGGTTTGAACTGAACGAGGCTTAAGATATAATAAATTGTATTTATTCCTTAGAATATAGGTGAACACAACAGATAATACAGTAACGAACAAGAAGTACACTTACTTAAGGGTTGGGGAATGAGAAGTATGATGTAGCATTTCTTTCAGCAGTGAGGAAATCATTCAGGTGATATCAGGTAACCATATCAGCAAACGAAGACAAAGGATATATGGGTGGACAGCAGTTTATAAACCATTCTCCTTCTATTCTTAACCTTAAGCACAGGGGATTGGTTTACAATTACCTCCAGCCACTCACTAACGTGGGAAAGCATTCTGACCCATGCCCCCCTGCTAGTTGGCACATGCGCAGTAGAACTCTGGGGGTCTCATTTCTGAAGCCCCACATTTACGTCAGGAATGCCAGACAGTCTACCATTTGGAGTTCTGGCAGGAAAACCTTTGTTGAAAGGTGTTAACTGGAACACTTAAGACCTGCCCTGGTTTGGGCTTCGGATAAACAGTGAGGGTGATAAAACTCTTTGAACAGCACTTAAATCCTAGACATAGCGGCGTCCCCAGGGCCATCTGCTACCTTATGGCCCAAAAGAATCTCTTCTGGGTCTTTGTCCATACCTTAAGATACACTATTAAGCATAAAACATAAACGTATTAAAATATCCGGTTTCGTTAGGTTTAGCAGGTCCAAACTTCCCAGTTCGCATTGCCAGAACTGGGACACCATATGGTCCAAAAAGCGACTTGCTACGACCTAAGAAACCGAAGTTACACCAATGCACATTAAATCATTTTAATACAAAAATCTCCATTGAAAAAGAAATCTCAGCTTTTCACTAAATCCCCATTGAAAACAACGGGCAGCTCCGCCATAGACTTTCAATGGTAAATCGCCGCCATTGAAGTCAATGGGGGTTTTCTGCCATTGAAGTTTATGGGAAAAGTCCCGAACTTCAAGGGGGTCCATACTCCGTCGGGTTGGTCCAAGCGGGTCAAGGATGGTTCTGCAGCGATGCCGGAGCAGTGGCTACAGATACCCCAAACCCTGATCCGCTGAACCCTCCGGAACCGGAGATATGGATTCCTAAAATTCAGCATTTCTCACTTAGTCATTTTTCTGAGCCGTTTCTGCCGCCGCCGGCAAAGCCTATGGCGCGACCCGCTCTATCTGGTTCGACCCTTATCGGGGGTCCAGGATTCGGGGACCCGGTGGTGGTCGAGTGGGGGGACGCTTAGGAACTAGGGGCAAAAAGAATTTTATCCCTAGGTGCCCTAAAACAGTTTATTTCCCCGCTAATTGACGTTGAACTTGACCCAGTGATTTTAGCTCTTTTGAAGGACATTGTATCCGCTTTGCGGTCTGGACGGCAGCCAACTAGGTTACCTCGAGGCATCTCCATTGAAGTCAATGAGCCCATTGACTTTCAATGGGAAACCGCCGCTCTCCCTCTCGGACGCCACCTGCTGGTCACTACAGGAAACAGGACGAAAACAGCACAAATTCCTATTGAAATGCATTGAGCCCTAATGGCGGCCAATGGGGACCTGCAAAATGGTGCCCGAAAAGGCGGGAAACTTACACAAAGAGCTATAATCATTAAAGAATTATTAACCCTTGTGCTCCCGGATGGATTCTAGTGTGTGTGTGATGCAAACACTGAGTAACCAGACATTACAATGGAACAGGGGAAAATACATTTCCATGTCATAACAAGGGTTACATCACATTTCTGGACCTCAGCCCAGTTAACCCCTTGTCTCCCTGGTGCGGTCAGGGGTGGCCAAATGGGGTGCAACCCCTTTAATACCGGGCCCCCGCGTATTAGGGCCCCTAACCCTAACCCCTCTCTCCCTCTACACCTCCCCTTCTTAATGCGTGTCCTGTGGCCCACTGGCCCTGACGGGGAGTGGGGCACTGCTGGCACCATTAATGAATTCAGTCTCAGAGGGATAGTCCTGGCGTGAAAGTCCATCAGCATTGCTGTTTTCACTACCCTTTTTGTGCTGAATGGTGAATTCAAATTCTTGCAAAGCCAAGCTCCATCTCAGCAGTTTGGCATTTTCCCCTGATACCCTCTGTAGCCAGCTCAGGGGATTGTGGTCGGTAATGACCGTGAAAGCGCTCCCATAGACATAGGGCTGGAGCTTTTTGAGTGCCCACACAATGGCCTTGCACTCCTTTTCAATGGTGGCATATGCCACCTCCCTGGGGAGCAGTTTGCGACTGAGATACACCACAGGGTGCTCTTTGCCGTCGTCCCCCACCTGGCTCAACACAGCCCCCACACCAAAGTCTGAGGCATCAGTCTGAATAAGAAAATGCTTGGTATAATCTGGGGCAGCCAGGATGGGGGCCTCAGCAAGCGCAGCTTTCAGTGCCTGGAAAGCAGTTTCACAGCAGGAGACCAGGTAATAAGCACAGGCAGTTGCTTCTTAGTCAGATCAGTCAGGGGTTTGGCCACGGCGCTGTACTGTGGGACAAATTTCCTGTAGTACCCTGCGGTGCCCAAAAAGGCCATGACCTGTTTCTTGGTTTTTGGAACAGGCCACTGAACTATGGCTTCTACCTTGGCTGGCTCTGGCTTGAAATGCCCTCCACCCACCCTGTGCCCTAAGTACAGGACTTCTGCCATACCTACCATACACTTAGTGGGTTTTAAGGTAAGCCCAGCCTCCCTGATTCTATCCAGCACCGCAGCTACATGTCCTATGTGGGATTCCCAGGAATTACTAAAGACAGCAATGTCATCTAAGTAAGCCCTGGCATAGCTCTGCATCCCTTCCAGTAACCTATTGACCAGGCGTTGGAAGGTAGCCGGGGCATTCTTCATCCCAAATGGCATCACCAAAAACTCATAGAGGCCACTTGGAGTGAAGAATGCTGACTTCTCCCTAGCCTCCAGGGTCAGGGGAATCTGCCAGTAGCCTTTGCTCAGATCCATGGTGGTCAGATACTTTGCCCCCGCGAGTTCATCTAGTAACTCATCCATGCGGGGCATGGGGTAAGCATCTGACACCGTCCCAGCGTTGAGCAACCGGTAGTCCACACAAAACCGGGTGGTTTTGTCCTTCTTAGGCACTAGGACTACTGGACTTGCCCAAGGGCTCTGGGACGGAGTAATTACCCCTAGGGTCAGCATCTCCTCAATCTCTCTCTCCATACTTGTCTTGACCTCTGCTGACACTCTATAAGCGTGCTTATGCAGAGGCTGCAGGTCCCCTGTGTGTACTGGGTGTTTGGTGAGATGTGTGGTCCCTGGCATGTCAGTGAAGAGGGCGCTATACTGAGCTAGCATGTCCCTGGCTTCTCCCTTCTGCCTAGCACTCAACTGTGCCCCGATCTCTACCTGCTCAACAGTGTTTCCTTGCTTTGCCTCCCCTAGGAGATCAGGCAGAGCATTGCTCGCCGGATCCTCCAGCAGTGGGCTACAAATGGCCATTACTGCTCCCATACTCGGTGCTCTGTATTCCTTTAACATATTAATGTGATATGTCTTGTGCCTCTCAGGCGCTACCTGTACAACATAGTTGCACTCATTCACCTTTCGGATAACCGGGTACGGTCCCGACCAGGCAGCCATCAGCTTGTTCTCCCGAGTGGGTTTGAGAACAAGCACCTGCTGTCCTGGGATGAATTCTCTGCTACGGCCTGCTGGTCATACCATTGCTTCTGCTTGGTCTGAGCAGCCCTGAGGTGATCCTGGGCCACCCCCATAAGCATCTCTAACCGGTCTCTGAGATCTACTACATACTGGATCACTGAAGCATCAGTAGCAGTAGTCTCCCCCTCCCATCCCTCACGGAAGAGGTCCAGAGGTCCACGTACCCTGCGGCCATATAGTAGCTCGAAGGGGGAGAAGCCTGTAGATTCTTGCGGTACCTCTCGGTATGCAAACAGCAAGTGCTGCAGGTGAATCTCCCAGTCTTTCCCCTCCACCTCTATAAAGGTCCGAAGCATCTGCTTCAGGGTACCATTAAACCTCTCACATAATCCGTTTGTTTGGGGATGGTAAGGGGAAGTGCGCTGGTGCTGTACACCGCAGGCATCCCAGAGACAATGTAACAGTTCACTCATGAACTGCGACCCTTGATCAGTTAGGATCTCACTAGGGAAACCTACCCTAGCAAAAATGTTCAGCAAAGCTGCTGCCACTGTCTTGGCACTTATGGTGCCCAGCGCTACCGCCTCAGGGTACCGGGTGGCAAAATCCACCACCGTGAGGATGTAGCACTTCCCTGACCTGCTAGGAATCATGAGGGGTCCTATCAGGTCCATCGCTACCTTCTGGAAGGGTTCCCCTATTATCGGTAGGGGTCTCAGGGGTGCCTTCACACGGTCGCCCGCCTTACCTACTCGCTGGCAGGCATCACAGGAGCGGCAGAAATCAGCCGCATCCCTGGATGCCCCCGGCCAGAAATAACGCTGCAATAACCGGGCTCGCGTTCTGGTGACCCCCTGATGTCCCGCTAACGGAATAGAGTGAGCTACCCGTAACAATTGCTGTCGGTACCCCTGGGGTACTACTAGCTGTCGCTTACCGGTCAATCCCTTCTCTATTCTCGGGTTCCCTTCTTCTCTGTATAGGAGTCCCTTATGCCATAGGCAGCGCTCAGTGCCCTCCCCTGCCTGAGATTCGGACGCCCGAAGTCTCACGCCGGCCAGGGTAGGGTCTGCCTTCACTGCCTCCCTAAACTGGGCTCCTAAATCTGCCCCCCCCCCCAGTCATGTCATTGTCAGGGGAAGGGGACACGGTAAGGGGGAACAGTAAGTCAGCCTGTGGTTGCAACTGATCCTGGCTTACCTCCCTGGGCTCCTCTGTGCCCTCCGCTAACGTTGGTCCCAAAGGCTGGGGGACTGGGGTGGCCACCGCCGACATTGCTGCGGTCTGGCTCCGGGTAACCGCCGCCACTGCAGCGGGCTGGGGCACACGGTCGTAGGTGCAGGTCATCGGTCCCAGGTCATTGCCCAAAAGAATTTCAGCATCCAAACCTGGTAAAACCCCCACCTCCCGCACACCCTTGCCCACCCCCCAATCCAAAAAAATGCGGGCCACCTGCAGGAAACGTGGCTCTCCGTCAGCCACAGTGATCTGTATCCCAGGGCCTGGGATCAATTCCTCTGGCCGGATCATATCAGGTCGGACCAGGGTCACTGCAGCTCCTGAATCAAGTAAGCCAACTGCTTGCCGGTCACCGACTGTGACCGGGGTGAGATGCTTGCTCCTGCCGTCCGTCTGCTGCAGGTCTGCGCTGTGATGTCCTCCGCTCCTGGCTGTAGGCACTGAAGAAACCGGGGTAGGGGTGACATGGGACGTCTCGCTGGGAGTTGTTTCCATGACCGGTCCTGGTTCTTTGGTGGAAGCCACCCGCACGCGGGCTACCGGCTTTGCAGCTGGGGTGCGTTGCCCTCGATAGGGTCCGTTGGAACGCAGGGGTTCCGGGCAATCTGGTCTGATGTGACCAGTGCTGTTGCAATTGTAGCACCGGCGCTCATGCCGGAGCTCTCCCGCCTTCTGTGACCCGCTGCCCGCAGGCGGCTTTTGGGTCCACTGGGGGGTACTCACAGCTTTCTTGGCCGGCGCCGGTGGGGTTACCGCTTTGGCTGGTACCTTGGCGGTCATCTGGGACCGGCTGACCACATAGTCATCTGCCATCCTCGCCGCCTCGGTGTAGGTCTTGGGCTTTTTATCATACACAAAAGCCCTCACCGCCGGCGGGCACTGCTGCATGAGCTGCTCCTGAAAGATGAGGTCCAGCAGGCGTTGGTAAGTCTTGGCCTCAGAGCCCTCCACCCAGTGTAACCCATACAAAGCCATGCGGGTCACATAAGTGACATAGGGTTAGGGTTAGGGTTAGGGTTAGGGTTAGGGTTATAGGGGAATACGAAAATTTAGGTATGTGACTCATTTGGGTACAAACCAATCAGAGAAGAGTTAGGGTTGAAAGTAAGGGTTGAAAGTTAGGGTTGAAAGTTAGGGTTGAAAGTTAGGGTTGACACTTAGGATTATTTTTCTATTTTTGTTTGGCCCAGGGTTATAGGGGAATACGAAAATTTAGGTATGTGACTCATTTGGGTACTAACCAATCAGAGAAGAGTTAGGGTTGAAAGTTAGGGTTGAAAGTTAGGGTTGAAAGTTAGGGTTGAAAGTTAGGGTTAGGGTTAGGGTTAGGGTTAGGGTTAGGGTTATAGGGGAATACGAAAATTTAGGTATGTGACTCATTTGGGTACTAACCAATGAGAGAAGAGTTAGGGTTGAAAGTTAGGGTTGAAAGTTAGGGTTGACACTTAGGATTATTTTTCTATTTTTGTTTGGCCCAGGGTTATAGGGGAATACGAAAATTTAGGTATGTGACTCATTTGGGTACTAACCAATCAGAGAAGAGTTAGGGTTGAAAGTTAGGGTTGAAAGTTAGGGTTGAAAGTTAGGGTTGAAAGTTAGGGTTGAAAGTTAGGGTTGAAAGTTAGGGTTGAAAGTTAGGGTTGACACTTAGGATTATTTTTCTATTTTTGTTTGGCCCAGGGTTATAGGGGAATACGAAAATTTAGGTATGTGACTCATTTGGGTTCTAACCAATCAGAGAAGAGTTAGGGTTGAAAGTTAGGGTTGAAAGTTAGGGTTGAAAGTTAGGGTTGACACTTAGGATTATTTTTCTATTTTTGTTTGGCCCAGGGTGATAGGGGAATACGAAAATTTAGGTATGTGACTCATTTGGGTACTAACCAATCAGAGAAGAGTTAGGGTTGAAAGTTAGGGTTGAAAGTTAGGGTTGAAAGTTAGGGTTGAAAGTTAGGGTTGACACTTAGGATTATTTTTCTATTTTTGTTTGGCCCAGGGTTATAGGGGAATACGAAAATTTAGGTATGTGACTCATTTGGGTACTAACCAATCAGAGAAGAGTTAGGGTTGAAAGTTAGGGTTGAAAGTTAGGGTTGAAAGTTAGGGTTGAAAGTTAGGATTATTTTTCTATTTTTGTTTGGCCCAGGGTTATAGGGGAATACGAAAATTTAGGTATGTGACTCATTTGGGTACTAACCAATCAGAGAAGAGTTAGGGTTGAAAGTTAGGGTTGAAAGTTAGGGTTGAAAGTTAGGGTTGACACTTAGGATTATTTTTCTATTTTTGTTTGGCCCAGGGTTAAAGGGGAATACGAAAATTTAGGTATGTGACTCATTTGGGTACTAACCAATCAGAGAAGAGTTAGGGTTGAAAGTTAGGGTTGAAAGTTAGGGTTGAAAGTTAGGGTTGAAAGTTAGGGTTGAAAGTTAGGGTTGAAAGATAGGGTTGACACTTAGGATTATTTTTCTATTTTTGTTTGGCCCAGGGTTATAGGGGAATACGAAAATTTAGGTATGTGACTCATTTGGGTACTAACCAATCAGAGAAGAGTTAGGGTTGAAAGTTAAGGTTGAAAGTTAGGGTTGAAAGTTAGGGTTGACACTTAGGATTATTTTTCTATTTTTGTTTGGCCCAGGGTTATAGGGGAATACGAAAATTTAGGTATGTGACTCATTTGGGTACTAACCAATCAGAGAAGAGTTAGGGTTGAAAGTTAGGGTTGAAAGTTAGGGTTGAAAGTTAGGGTTGAAAGTTAGGGTTGACACTTAGGATTATTTTTCTATTTTTGTTTGGCCCAGGGTTATAGGGGAATACGAAAATTTAGGTATGTGACTCATTTGGGTACTAACCAATCAGAGAAGAGTTAGGGTTGAAAGTTAGGGTTGAAAGTTAGGGTTGAAAGTTAGGGTTGAAAGTTAGGGTTGAAAGTTAGGGTTGAAAGTTAGGGTTGAAAGTTAGGGTTGACACTTCGGATTATTTTTCTATTTTTGTTTGGCCCAGGGTTATAGGGGAATACGAAAATTTAGGTATGTGACTCATTTGGGTACTAACCAATCAGAGAAGAGTTAGGGTTGAAAGTTAGGGTTGAAAGTTAGGGTTGAAAGTTAGGGTTGAAAGTTAGGGTTGAAAGTTAGGGTTGAAAGTTAGGGTTGACACTTAGGATTATTTTTCTATTTTTGTTTGGCCCAGGGTTATAGGGGAATACGAAAATTTAGGTATGTGACTCATTTGGGTACTAACCAATCAGAGAAGAGTTAGGGTTGAAAGTTAGGGTTGAAAGTTAGGGTTGAAAGTTAGGGTTGAAAGTTAGGGTTGAAAGTTAGGGTTGACACTTAGGATTATTTTTCTATTTTTGTTTGGCCCAGGGTTATAGGGGAATACGAAAATTTAGGTATGTGACTCATTTGGGTACTAACCAATCAGAGAAGAGTTAGGGTTGAAAGTTAGGGTTGAAAGTTAGGGTTGAAAGTTAGGGTTGAAAGTTAGGGTTGAAAGTTAGGGTTGACACTTAGGATTATTTTTCTATTTTTGTTTGGCCCAGGGTTATAGGGGAATACGAAAATTTAGGTATGTGACTCATTTGGGTACTAACCAATCAGAGAAGAGTTAGGGTTGAAAGTTAGGGTTGAAAGTTAGGGTTGAAAGTTAGGGTTGAAAGTTAGGATTATTTTTCTATTTTTGTTTGGCCCAGGGTTATAGGGGAATACGAAAATTTAGGTATGTGACTCATTTGGGTACTAACCAATCAGAGAAGAGTTAGGGTTGAAAGTTAGGGTTGAAAGTTAGGGTTGAAAGTTAGGGTTGAAAGTTAGGGTTGAAAGTTAGGGTTGACACTTAGGATTATTTTTCTATTTTTGTTTGGCCCAGGGTTATAGGGGAATACGAAAATTTAGGTATGTGACTCATTTGGGTACTAACCAATCAGAGAAGAGTTAGGGTTGAAAGTTAGGGTTGAAAGTTAGGGTTGAAAGTTAGGGTTGAAAGTTAGGGTTGAAAGTTAGGGTTGAAAGTTAGGGTTGAAAGTTAGGGTTGAAAGTTAGGGTTGACACTTAGGATTATTTTTCTATTTTTGTTTGGCACAGGGTTATAGGGGAATACGAAAATTTAGGTATGTGACTCATTTGGGTACTAACCAATCAGAGAAGAGTTAGGGTTGAAAGTTAAGGTTGAAAGTTAGGGTTGAAAGTTAGGGTTGACACTTAGGATTATTTTTCTATTTTTGTTTGGCCCAGGGTTATAGGGGAATACGAAAATTTAGGTATGTGACTCATTTGGGTACTAACCAATCAGAGAAGAGTTAGGGTTGAAAGTTAGGGTTGAAAGTTAGGGTTGAAAGTTAGGGTTGACACTTAGGATTATTTTTCTATTTTTGTTTGGCCCAGGGTTATAGGGGAATACGAAAATTTAGGTATGTGACTCATTTGGGTACTAACCAATCAGAGAAGAGTTAGGGTTGAAAGTTAGGGTTGAAAGTTAGGGTTGAAAGTTAGGGTTGAAAGTTAGGGTTGAAAGTTAGGGTTGAAAGTTAGGGTTGACACTTAGGATTATTTTTCTATTTTTGTTTGGCCCAGGGTTATAGGGGAATACGAAAATTTAGGTATGTGACTCATTTGGGTACTAACCAATCAGAGAAGAGTTAGGGTTGAAAGTTAGGGTTGAAAGTTAGGGTTGAAAGTTAGGGTTGAAAGTTAGGGTTGAAAGTTAGGGTTGAAAGTTAGGGTTGACACTTAGGATTATTTGTCTATTTTTGTTTGGCCCAGGGTTATAGGGGAATACGAAAATTTAGGTATGTGACTCATTTGGGTACTAACCAATCAGAGAAGAGTTAGGGTTGAAAGTTAGGGTTGAAAGTTAGGGTTGAAAGTTAGGGTTGAAAGTTAGGGTTGACATTTAGGATTATTTTTCTATTTTTGTTTGGCCCAGGGTTATAGGGGAATACGAAAATTTAGGTATGTGACTCATTTGGGTACTAACCAATCAGAGAAGAGTTAGGGTTGAAAGTTAGGGTTGAAAGTTAGGGTTGAAAGTTAGGGTTGACACTTAGGATTATTTTTCTATTTTTGTTTGGCCCAGGGTTATAGGGGAATACGAAAATTTAGGTATGTGACTCATTTGGGTACTAACCAATCAGAGAAGAGTTAGGGTTGAAAGTTAGGGTTGAAAGTTAGGGTTGAAAGTTAGGGTTGAAAGTTAGGGTTGAAAGTTAGGGTTGAAAGTTAGGGTTGACACTTAGGATTATTTTTCTATTTTTGTTTGGCCCAGGGTTATAGGGGAATACGAAAATTTAGGTATGTGACTCATTTGGGTACTAACCAATCAGAGAAGAGTTAGGGTTGAAAGTTAGGGTTGAAAGTTAGGGTTGAAAGTTAGGGTTGAAAGTTAGGGTTGACACTTAGGATTATTTTTCTATTTTTGTTTGGCCCAGGGTTATAGGGGAATACGAAAATTTAGGTATGTGACTCATTTGGGTACTAACCAATCAGAGAAGAGTTAGGGTTGAAAGTTAAGGTTGAAAGTTAGGGTTGAAAGTTAGGGTTGACACTTAGGATTATTTTTCTATTTTTGTTTGGCCCAGGGTTATAGGGGAATACGAAAATTTAGGTATGTGACTCATTTGGGTACTAACCAATCAGAGAAGAGTTAGGGTTGAAAGTTAGGGTTGAAAGTTAGGGTTGAAAGTTAGGGTTGAAAGTTAGGGTTGACACTTCGGATTATTTTTCTATTTTTGTTTGGCCCAGGGTTATAGGGGAATACGAAAATTTAGGTATGTGACTCATTTGGGTACTAACCAATCAGAGAAGAGTTAGGGTTGAAAGTTAGGGTTGAAAGTTAGGGTTGAAAGTTAGGGTTGAAAGTTAGGGTTGAAAGTTAGGGTTGACACTTAGGATTATTTTTCTATTTTTGTTTGGCCCAGGGTTATAGGGGAATACGAAAATTTAGGTATGTGACTCATTTGGGTACTAACCAATCAGAGAAGAGTTAGGGTTGAAAGTTAGGGTTGAAAGTTAGGGTTGGAAGTTAGGGTTGAAAGTTAGGGTTGAAAGTTAGGGTTGAAAGTTAGGGTTGAAAGTTAGGGTTGACACTTAGGATTATTTTTCTATTTTTGTTTGGCCCAGGGTTATAGGGGAATACGAAAATTTAGGTATGTGACTCATTTGGGTACTAACCAATCAGAGAAGAGTTAGGGTTGAAAGTTAGGGTTGAAAGTTAGGGTTGAAAGTTAGGGTTGAAAGTTAGGGTTGAAAGTTAGGGTTGAAAGTTAGGGTTGAAAGTTAGGGTTGACACTTAGGATTATTTTTCTATTTTTGTTTGGCCCAGGGTTATAGGGGAATACGAAAATTTAGGTATGTGACTCATTTGGGTACTAACCAATCAGAGAAGGGTTAGGGTTAGGGTTAGGGTTAGGGTTAGGGTTAGGGTTAGGGTTAGGGTTAGGGTTAGGGTTAGGGTTAGGGTTAGGGTTAGGGTTAGGGTTAGGGTTAGGGTTAGGGTTAGGGTTAGGGTTATAGGGGAATACGAAAATTTAGGTATGTGACTCATTTGGGTACTAACCAATCAGAGAAGAGTTAGGGTTGAAAGTTAGGGTTGAAAGTTAGGGTTGAAAGTTAGGGTTGAAAGTTAGGGTTGAAAGTTAGGATTATTTTTCTATTTTTGTTTGGCCCAGGGTTATAGGGGAATACGAAAATTTAGGTATGTGACTCATTTGGGTACTAACCAATCAGAGAAGAGTTAGGGTTGAAAGTTAGGGTTGAAAGTTAGGGTTGAAAGTTAGGGTTGAAAGTTAGGGTTGAAAGTTAGGGTTGAAAGTTAGGGTTGACACTTAGGATTATTTGTCTATTTTTGTTTGGCCCAGGGTTATAGGGGAATACGAAAATTTAGGTATGTGACTCATTTGGGTACTAACCAATCAGAGAAGAGTTAGGGTTGAAAGTTAGGGTTGAAAGTTAGGGTTGAAAGTTAGGGTTGAAAGTTAGGGTTGACATTTAGGATTATTTTTCTATTTTTGTTTGGCCCAGGGTTATAGGGGAATACGAAAATTTAGGTATGTGACTCATTTGGGTACTAACCAATCAGAGAAGAGTTAGGGTTGAAAGTTAGGGTTGAAAGTTAGGGTTGAAAGTTAGGGTTGACACTTAGGATTATTTTTCTATTTTTGTTTGGCCCAGGGTTATAGGGGAATACGAAAATTTAGGTATGTGACTCATTTGGGTACTAACCAATCAGAGAAGAGTTAGGGTTGAAAGTTAGGGTTGAAAGTTAGGGTTGAAAGTTAGGGTTGAAAGTTAGGGTTGAAAGTTAGGGTTGAAAGTTAGGGTTGACACTTAGGATTATTTTTCTATTTTTGTTTGGCCCAGGGTTATAGGGGAATACGAAAATTTAGGTATGTGACTCATTTGGGTACTAACCAATCAGAGAAGAGTTAGGGTTGAAAGTTAGGGTTGAAAGTTAGGGTTGAAAGTTAGGGTTGAAAGTTAGGGTTGACACTTAGGATTATTTTTCTATTTTTGTTTGGCCCAGGGTTATAGGGGAATACGAAAATTTAGGTATGTGACTCATTTGGGTACTAACCAATCAGAGAAGAGTTAGGGTTGAAAGTTAAGGTTGAAAGTTAGGGTTGAAAGTTAGGGTTGACACTTAGGATTATTTTTCTATTTTTGTTTGGCCCAGGGTTATAGGGGAATACGAAAATTTAGGTATGTGACTCATTTGGGTACTAACCAATCAGAGAAGAGTTAGGGTTGAAAGTTAGGGTTGAAAGTTAGGGTTGAAAGTTAGGGTTGAAAGTTAGGGTTGACACTTCGGATTATTTTTCTATTTTTGTTTGGCCCAGGGTTATAGGGGAATACGAAAATTTAGGTATGTGACTCATTTGGGTACTAACCAATCAGAGAAGAGTTAGGGTTGAAAGTTAGGGTTGAAAGTTAGGGTTGAAAGTTAGGGTTGAAAGTTAGGGTTGAAAGTTAGGGTTGACACTTAGGATTATTTTTCTATTTTTGTTTGGCCCAGGGTTATAGGGGAATACGAAAATTTAGGTATGTGACTCATTTGGGTACTAACCAATCAGAGAAGAGTTAGGGTTGAAAGTTAGGGTTGAAAGTTAGGGTTGGAAGTTAGGGTTGAAAGTTAGGGTTGAAAGTTAGGGTTGAAAGTTAGGGTTGAAAGTTAGGGTTGACACTTAGGATTATTTTTCTATTTTTGTTTGGCCCAGGGTTATAGGGGAATACGAAAATTTAGGTATGTGACTCATTTGGGTACTAACCAATCAGAGAAGAGTTAGGGTTGAAAGTTAGGGTTGAAAGTTAGGGTTGAAAGTTAGGGTTGAAAGTTAGGGTTGAAAGTTAGGGTTGAAAGTTAGGGTTGACACTTAGGATTATTTTTCTATTTTTGTTTGGCCCAGGGTTATAGGGGAATACGAAAATTTAGGTATGTGACTCATTTGGGTACTAACCAATCAGAGAAGGGTTAGGGTTAGGGTTAGGGTTAGGGTTAGGGTTAGGGTTAGGGTTAGGGTTAGGGTTAGGGTTAGGGTTAGGGTTAGGGTTAGGGTTAGGGTTAGGGTTAGGGTTATAGGGGAATACGAAAATTTAGGTATGTGACTCATTTGGGTACTAACCAATCAGAGAAGAGTTAGGGTTGAAAGTTAGGGTTGAAAGTTAGGGTTGAAAGTTAGGGTTGAAAGTTAGGGTTGAAAGTTAGGATTATTTTTCTATTTTTGTTTGGCCCAGGGTTATAGGGGAATACGAAAATTTAGGTATGTGACTCATTTGGGTACTAACCAATCAGAGAAGAGTTAGGGTTGAAAGTTAGGGTTGAAAGTTAGGGTTGAAAGTTAGGGTTGAAAGTTAGGGTTGAAAGTTAGGGTTGAAAGTTAGGGTTGACACTTAGGATTATTTGTCTATTTTTGTTTGGCCCAGGGTTATAGGGGAATACGAAAATTTAGGTATGTGACTCATTTGGGTACTAACCAATCAGAGAAGAGTTAGGGTTGAAAGTTAGGGTTGAAAGTTAGGGTTGAAAGTTAGGGTTGAAAGTTAGGGTTGACATTTAGGATTATTTTTCTATTTTTGTTTGGCCCAGGGTTATAGGGGAATACGAAAATTTAGGTATGTGACTCATTTGGGTACTAACCAATCAGAGAAGAGTTAGGGTTGAAAGTTAGGGTTGAAAGTTAGGGTTGAAAGTTAGGGTTGACACTTAGGATTATTTTTCTATTTTTGTTTGGCCCAGGGTTATAGGGGAATACGAAAATTTAGGTATGTGACTCATTTGGGTACTAACCAATCAGAGAAGAGTTAGGGTTGAAAGTTAGGGTTGAAAGTTAGGGTTGAAAGTTAGGGTTGAAAGTTAGGGTTGAAAGTTAGGGTTGAAAGTTAGGGTTGACACTTAGGATTATTTTTCTATTTTTGTTTGGCCCAGGGTTATAGGGGAATACGAAAATTTAGGTATGTGACTCATTTGGGTACTAACCAATCAGAGAAGAGTTAGGGTTGAAAGTTAGGGTTGAAAGTTAGGGTTGAAAGTTAGGGTTGAAAGTTAGGGTTGACACTTAGGATTATTTTTCTATTTTTGTTTGGCCCAGGGTTATAGGGGAATACGAAAATTTAGGTATGTGACTCATTTGGGTACTAACCAATCAGAGAAGAGTTAGGGTTGAAAGTTAAGGTTGAAAGTTAGGGTTGAAAGTTAGGGTTGACACTTAGGATTATTTTTCTATTTTTGTTTGGCCCAGGGTTATAGGGGAATACGAAAATTTAGGTATGTGACTCATTTGGGTACTAACCAATCAGAGAAGAGTTAGGGTTGAAAGTTAGGGTTGAAAGTTAGGGTTGAAAGTTAGGGTTGAAAGTTAGGGTTGACACTTCGGATTATTTTTCTATTTTTGTTTGGCCCAGGGTTATAGGGGAATACGAAAATTTAGGTATGTGACTCATTTGGGTACTAACCAATCAGAGAAGAGTTAGGGTTGAAAGTTAGGGTTGAAAGTTAGGGTTGAAAGTTAGGGTTGAAAGTTAGGGTTGAAAGTTAGGGTTGACACTTAGGATTATTTTTCTATTTTTGTTTGGCCCAGGGTTATAGGGGAATACGAAAATTTAGGTATGTGACTCATTTGGGTACTAACCAATCAGAGAAGAGTTAGGGTTGAAAGTTAGGGTTGAAAGTTAGGGTTGGAAGTTAGGGTTGAAAGTTAGGGTTGAAAGTTAGGGTTGAAAGTTAGGGTTGAAAGTTAGGGTTGACACTTAGGATTATTTTTCTATTTTTGTTTGGCCCAGGGTTATAGGGGAATACGAAAATTTAGGTATGTGACTCATTTGGGTACTAACCAATCAGAGAAGAGTTAGGGTTGAAAGTTAGGGTTGAAAGTTAGGGTTGAAAGTTAGGGTTGAAAGTTAGGGTTGAAAGTTAGGGTTGAAAGTTAGGGTTGAAAGTTAGGGTTGACACTTAGGATTATTTTTCTATTTTTGTTTGGCCCAGGGTTATAGGGGAATACGAAAATTTAGGTATGTGACTCATTTGGGTACTAACCAATCAGAGAAGGGTTAGGGTTAGGGTTAGGGTTAGGGTTAGGGTTAGGGTTAGGGTTAGGGTTAGGGTTAGGGTTAGGGTTAGGGTTAGGGTTAGGGTTAGGGTTAGGGTTAGGGTTAGGGTTAGGGTTATAGGGGAATACGAAAATTTAGGTATGTGACTCATTTGGGTACTAACCAATCAGAGAAGAGTTAGGGTTGAAAGTTAGGGTTGAAAGTTAGGGTTGAAAGTTAGGGTTGAAAGTTAGGGTTGAAAGTTAGGATTATTTTTCTATTTTTGTTTGGCCCAGGGTTATAGGGGAATACGAAAATTTAGGTATGTGACTCATTTGGGTACTAACCAATCAGAGAAGAGTTAGGGTTGAAAGTTAGGGTTGAAAGTTAGGGTTGAAAGTTAGGGTTGAAAGTTAGGGTTGAAAGTTAGGGTTGAAAGTTAGGGTTGACACTTAGGATTATTTGTCTATTTTTGTTTGGCCCAGGGTTATAGGGGAATACGAAAATTTAGGTATGTGACTCATTTGGGTACTAACCAATCAGAGAAGAGTTAGGGTTGAAAGTTAGGGTTGAAAGTTAGGGTTGAAAGTTAGGGTTGAAAGTTAGGGTTGACATTTAGGATTATTTTTCTATTTTTGTTTGGCCCAGGGTTATAGGGGAATACGAAAATTTAGGTATGTGACTCATTTGGGTACTAACCAATCAGAGAAGAGTTAGGGTTGAAAGTTAGGGTTGAAAGTTAGGGTTGAAAGTTAGGGTTGACACTTAGGATTATTTTTCTATTTTTGTTTGGCCCAGGGTTATAGGGGAATACGAAAATTTAGGTATGTGACTCATTTGGGTACTAACCAATCAGAGAAGAGTTAGGGTTGAAAGTTAGGGTTGAAAGTTAGGGTTGAAAGTTAGGGTTGAAAGTTAGGGTTGAAAGTTAGGGTTGAAAGTTAGGGTTGACACTTAGGATTATTTTTCTATTTTTGTTTGGCCCAGGGTTATAGGGGAATACGAAAATTTAGGTATGTGACTCATTTGGGTACTAACCAATCAGAGAAGAGTTAGGGTTGAAAGTTAGGGTTGAAAGTTAGGGTTGAAAGTTAGGGTTGAAAGTTAGGGTTGACACTTAGGATTATTTTTCTATTTTTGTTTGGCCCAGGGTTATAGGGGAATACGAAAATTTAGGTATGTGACTCATTTGGGTACTAACCAATCAGAGAAGAGTTAGGGTTGAAAGTTAAGGTTGAAAGTTAGGGTTGAAAGTTAGGGTTGACACTTAGGATTATTTTTCTATTTTTGTTTGGCCCAGGGTTATAGGGGAATACGAAAATTTAGGTATGTGACTCATTTGGGTACTAACCAATCAGAGAAGAGTTAGGGTTGAAAGTTAGGGTTGAAAGTTAGGGTTGAAAGTTAGGGTTGAAAGTTAGGGTTGACACTTCGGATTATTTTTCTATTTTTGTTTGGCCCAGGGTTATAGGGGAATACGAAAATTTAGGTATGTGACTCATTTGGGTACTAACCAATCAGAGAAGAGTTAGGGTTGAAAGTTAGGGTTGAAAGTTAGGGTTGAAAGTTAGGGTTGAAAGTTAGGGTTGAAAGTTAGGGTTGACACTTAGGATTATTTTTCTATTTTTGTTTGGCCCAGGGTTATAGGGGAATACGAAAATTTAGGTATGTGACTCATTTGGGTACTAACCAATCAGAGAAGAGTTAGGGTTGAAAGTTAGGGTTGAAAGTTAGGGTTGGAAGTTAGGGTTGAAAGTTAGGGTTGAAAGTTAGGGTTGAAAGTTAGGGTTGAAAGTTAGGGTTGACACTTAGGATTATTTTTCTATTTTTGTTTGGCCCAGGGTTATAGGGGAATACGAAAATTTAGGTATGTGACTCATTTGGGTACTAACCAATCAGAGAAGAGTTAGGGTTGAAAGTTAGGGTTGAAAGTTAGGGTTGAAAGTTAGGGTTGAAAGTTAGGGTTGAAAGTTAGGGTTGAAAGTTAGGGTTGAAAGTTAGGGTTGACACTTAGGATTATTTTTCTATTTTTGTTTGGCCCAGGGTTATAGGGGAATACGAAAATTTAGGTATGTGACTCATTTGGGTACTAACCAATCAGAGAAGGGTTAGGGTTAGGGTTAGGGTTAGGGTTAGGGTTAGGGTTAGGGTTAGGGTTAGGGTTAGGGTTAGGGTTAGGGTTAGGGTTAGGGTTAGGGTTAGGGTTAGGGTTATAGGGGAATACGAAAATTTAGGTATGTGACTCATTTGGGTACTAACCAATCAGAGAAGAGTTAGGGTTGAAAGTTAGGGTTGAAAGTTAGGGTTGAAAGTTAGGGTTGAAAGTTAGGGTTGAAAGTTAGGATTATTTTTCTATTTTTGTTTGGCCCAGGGTTATAGGGGAATACGAAAATTTAGGTATGTGACTCATTTGGGTACTAACCAATCAGAGAAGAGTTAGGGTTGAAAGTTAGGGTTGAAAGTTAGGGTTGAAAGTTAGGGTTGAAAGTTAGGGTTGAAAGTTAGGGTTGAAAGTTAGGGTTGACACTTAGGATTATTTGTCTATTTTTGTTTGGCCCAGGGTTATAGGGGAATACGAAAATTTAGGTATGTGACTCATTTGGGTACTAACCAATCAGAGAAGAGTTAGGGTTGAAAGTTAGGGTTGAAAGTTAGGGTTGAAAGTTAGGGTTGAAAGTTAGGGTTGACATTTAGGATTATTTTTCTATTTTTGTTTGGCCCAGGGTTATAGGGGAATACGAAAATTTAGGTATGTGACTCATTTGGGTACTAACCAATCAGAGAAGAGTTAGGGTTGAAAGTTAGGGTTGAAAGTTAGGGTTGAAAGTTAGGGTTGACACTTAGGATTATTTTTCTATTTTTGTTTGGCCCAGGGTTATAGGGGAATACGAAAATTTAGGTATGTGACTCATTTGGGTACTAACCAATCAGAGAAGAGTTAGGGTTGAAAGTTAGGGTTGAAAGTTAGGGTTGAAAGTTAGGGTTGAAAGTTAGGGTTGAAAGTTAGGGTTGAAAGTTAGGGTTGACACTTAGGATTATTTTTCTATTTTTGTTTGGCCCAGGGTTATAGGGGAATACGAAAATTTAGGTATGTGACTCATTTGGGTACTAACCAATCAGAGAAGAGTTAGGGTTGAAAGTTAGGGTTGAAAGTTAGGGTTGAAAGTTAGGGTTGAAAGTTAGGGTTGACACTTAGGATTATTTTTCTATTTTTGTTTGGCCCAGGGTTATAGGGGAATACGAAAATTTAGGTATGTGACTCATTTGGGTACTAACCAATCAGAGAAGAGTTAGGGTTGAAAGTTAAGGTTGAAAGTTAGGGTTGAAAGTTAGGGTTGACACTTAGGATTATTTTTCTATTTTTGTTTGGCCCAGGGTTATAGGGGAATACGAAAATTTAGGTATGTGACTCATTTGGGTACTAACCAATCAGAGAAGAGTTAGGGTTGAAAGTTAGGGTTGAAAGTTAGGGTTGAAAGTTAGGGTTGAAAGTTAGGGTTGACACTTCGGATTATTTTTCTATTTTTGTTTGGCCCAGGGTTATAGGGGAATACGAAAATTTAGGTATGTGACTCATTTGGGTACTAACCAATCAGAGAAGAGTTAGGGTTGAAAGTTAGGGTTGAAAGTTAGGGTTGAAAGTTAGGGTTGAAAGTTAGGGTTGAAAGTTAGGGTTGACACTTAGGATTATTTTTCTATTTTTGTTTGGCCCAGGGTTATAGGGGAATACGAAAATTTAGGTATGTGACTCATTTGGGTACTAACCAATCAGAGAAGAGTTAGGGTTGAAAGTTAGGGTTGAAAGTTAGGGTTGGAAGTTAGGGTTGAAAGTTAGGGTTGAAAGTTAGGGTTGAAAGTTAGGGTTGAAAGTTAGGGTTGACACTTAGGATTATTTTTCTATTTTTGTTTGGCCCAGGGTTATAGGGGAATACGAAAATTTAGGTATGTGACTCATTTGGGTACTAACCAATCAGAGAAGAGTTAGGGTTGAAAGTTAGGGTTGAAAGTTAGGGTTGAAAGTTAGGGTTGAAAGTTAGGGTTGAAAGTTAGGGTTGAAAGTTAGGGTTGAAAGTTAGGGTTGACACTTAGGATTATTTTTCTATTTTTGTTTGGCCCAGGGTTATAGGGGAATACGAAAATTTAGGTATGTGACTCATTTGGGTACTAACCAATCAGAGAAGGGTTAGGGTTAGGGTTAGGGTTAGGGTTAGGGTTAGGGTTAGGGTTAGGGTTAGGGTTAGGGTTAGGGTTAGGGTTAGGGTTAGGGTTAGGGTTATAGGGGAATACGAAAATTTAGGTATGTGACTCATTTGGGTACTAACCAATCAGAGAAGAGTTAGGGTTGAAAGTTAGGGTTGAAAGTTAGGGTTGAAAGTTAGGGTTGAAAGTTAGGGTTGAAAGTTAGGGTTGACACTTAGGATTATTTTTCTATTTTTGTTTGGCCCAGGGTTATAGGGGAATACGAAAATTTAGGTATGTGACTCATTTGGGTACTAACCAATCAGAGAAGAGTTAGGGTTGAAAGTTAGGGTTGAAAGTTAGGGTTGAAAGTTAGGGTTGAAAGTTAGGGTTGAAAGTTAGGGTTGACACTTAGGATTATTTTTCTATTTTTGTTTGGCCCAGGGTTATAGGGGAATACGAAAATTTAGGTATGTGACTCATTTGGGTACTAACCAATCAGAGAAGAGTTAGGGTTGAAAGTTAGGGTTGAAAGTTAGGGTTGAAAGTTAGGGTTGAAAGTTAGGATTATTTTTCTATTTTTGTTTGGCCCAGGGTTATAGGGGAATACGAAAATTTAGGTATGTGACTCATTTGGGTACTAACCAATCAGAGAAGAGTTAGGGTTGAAAGTTAGGGTTGAAAGTTAGGGTTGAAAGTTAGGGTTGAAAGTTAGGGTTGAAAGTTAGGGTTGACACTTAGGATTATTTTTCTATTTTTGTTTGGCCCAGGGTTATAGGGGAATACGAAAATTTAGGTATGTGACTCATTTGGGTACTAACCAATCAGAGAAGAGTTAGGGTTGAAAGTTAGGGTTGAAAGTTAGGGTTGAAAGTTAGGGTTGAAAGTTAGGGTTGAAAGTTAGGGTTGAAAGTTAGGGTTGAAAGTTAGGGTTGAAAGTTAGGGTTGACACTTAGGATTATTTTTCTATTTTTGTTTGGCACAGGGTTATAGGGGAATACGAAAATTTAGGTATGTGACTCATTTGGGTACTAACCAATCAGAGAAGAGTTAGGGTTGAAAGTTAAGGTTGAAAGTTAGGGTTGAAAGTTAGGGTTGACACTTAGGATTATTTTTCTATTTTTGTTTGGCCCAGGGTTATAGGGGAATACGAAAATTTAGGTATGTGACTCATTTGGGTACTAACCAATCAGAGAAGAGTTAGGGTTGAAAGTTAGGGTTGAAAGTTAGGGTTGAAAGTTAGGGTTGACACTTAGGATTATTTTTCTATTTTTGTTTGGCCCAGGGTTATAGGGGAATACGAAAATTTAGGTATGTGACTCATTTGGGTACTAACCAATCAGAGAAGAGTTAGGGTTGAAAGTTAGGGTTGAAAGTTAGGGTTGAAAGTTAGGGTTGAAAGTTAGGGTTGAAAGTTAGGGTTGAAAGTTAGGGTTGAAAGTTAGGGTTGACACTTAGGATTATTTTTCTATTTTTGTTTGGCCCAGGGTTATAGGGGAATACGAAAATTTAGGTATGTGACTCATTTGGGTACTAACCAATCAGAGAAGAGTTAGGGTTGAAAGTTAGGGTTGAAAGTTAGGGTTGAAAGTTAGGGTTGAAAGTTAGGGTTGAAAGTTAGGGTTGAAAGTTAGGGTTGACACTTAGGATTATTTGTCTATTTTTGTTTGGCCCAGGGTTATAGGGGAATACGAAAATTTAGGTATGTGACTCATTTGGGTACTAACCAATCAGAGAAGAGTTAGGGTTGAAAGTTAGGGTTGAAAGTTAGGGTTGAAAGTTAGGGTTGAAAGTTAGGGTTGACATTTAGGATTATTTTTCTATTTTTGTTTGGCCCAGGGTTATAGGGGAATACGAAAATTTAGGTATGTGACTCATTTGGGTACTAACCAATCAGAGAAGAGTTAGGGTTGAAAGTTAGGGTTGAAAGTTAGGGTTGAAAGTTAGGGTTGACACTTAGGATTATTTTTCTATTTTTGTTTGGCCCAGGGTTATAGGGGAATACGAAAATTTAGGTATGTGACTCATTTGGGTACTAACCAATCAGAGAAGAGTTAGGGTTGAAAGTTAGGGTTGAAAGTTAGGGTTGAAAGTTAGGGTTGAAAGTTAGGGTTGAAAGTTAGGGTTGAAAGTTAGGGTTGACACTTAGGATTATTTTTCTATTTTTGTTTGGCCCAGGGTTATAGGGGAATACGAAAATTTAGGTATGTGACTCATTTGGGTACTAACCAATCAGAGAAGAGTTAGGGTTGAAAGTTAGGGTTGAAAGTTAGGGTTGAAAGTTAGGGTTGAAAGTTAGGGTTGACACTTAGGATTATTTTTCTATTTTTGTTTGGCCCAGGGTTATAGGGGAATACGAAAATTTAGGTATGTGACTCATTTGGGTACTAACCAATCAGAGAAGAGTTAGGGTTGAAAGTTAAGGTTGAAAGTTAGGGTTGAAAGTTAGGGTTGACACTTAGGATTATTTTTCTATTTTTGTTTGGCCCAGGGTTATAGGGGAATACGAAAATTTAGGTATGTGACTCATTTGGGTACTAACCAATCAGAGAAGAGTTAGGGTTGAAAGTTAGGGTTGAAAGTTAGGGTTGAAAGTTAGGGTTGAAAGTTAGGGTTGACACTTCGGATTATTTTTCTATTTTTGTTTGGCCCAGGGTTATAGGGGAATACGAAAATTTAGGTATGTGACTCATTTGGGTACTAACCAATCAGAGAAGAGTTAGGGTTGAAAGTTAGGGTTGAAAGTTAGGGTTGAAAGTTAGGGTTGAAAGTTAGGGTTGAAAGTTAGGGTTGACACTTAGGATTATTTTTCTATTTTTGTTTGGCCCAGGGTTATAGGGGAATACGAAAATTTAGGTATGTGACTCATTTGGGTACTAACCAATCAGAGAAGAGTTAGGGTTGAAAGTTAGGGTTGAAAGTTAGGGTTGAAAGTTAGGGTTGAAAGTTAGGATTATTTTTCTATTTTTGTTTGGCCCAGGGTTATAGGGGAATACGAAAATTTAGGTATGTGACTCATTTGGGTACTAACCAATCAGAGAAGAGTTAGGGTTGAAAGTTAGGGTTGAAAGTTAGGGTTGAAAGTTAGGGTTGAAAGTTAGGGTTGAAAGTTAGGGTTGACACTTAGGATTATTTTTCTATTTTTGTTTGGCCCAGGGTTATAGGGGAATACGAAAATTTAGGTATGTGACTCATTTGGGTACTAACCAATCAGAGAAGAGTTAGGGTTGAAAGTTAGGGTTGAAAGTTAGGGTTGAAAGTTAGGGTTGAAAGTTAGGGTTGAAAGTTAGGGTTGAAAGTTAGGGTTGAAAGTTAGGGTTGAAAGTTAGGGTTGACACTTAGGATTATTTTTCTATTTTTGTTTGGCACAGGGTTATAGGGGAATACGAAAATTTAGGTATGTGACTCATTTGGGTACTAACCAATCAGAGAAGAGTTAGGGTTGAAAGTTAAGGTTGAAAGTTAGGGTTGAAAGTTAGGGTTGACACTTAGGATTATTTTTCTATTTTTGTTTGGCCCAGGGTTATAGGGGAATACGAAAATTTAGGTATGTGACTCATTTGGGTACTAACCAATCAGAGAAGAGTTAGGGTTGAAAGTTAGGGTTGAAAGTTAGGGTTGAAAGTTAGGGTTGACACTTAGGATTATTTTTCTATTTTTGTTTGGCCCAGGGTTATAGGGGAATACGAAAATTTAGGTATGTGACTCATTTGGGTACTAACCAATCAGAGAAGAGTTAGGGTTGAAAGTTAGGGTTGAAAGTTAGGGTTGAAAGTTAGGGTTGAAAGTTAGGGTTGAAAGTTAGGGTTGAAAGTTAGGGTTGAAAGTTAGGGTTGACACTTAGGATTATTTTTCTATTTTTGTTTGGCCCAGGGTTATAGGGGAATACGAAAATTTAGGTATGTGACTCATTTGGGTACTAACCAATCAGAGAAGAGTTAGGGTTGAAAGTTAGGGTTGAAAGTTAGGGTTGAAAGTTAGGGTTGAAAGTTAGGGTTGAAAGTTAGGGTTGAAAGTTAGGGTTGACACTTCGGATTATTTTTCTATTTTTGTTTGGCCCAGGGTTATAGGGGAATACGAAAATTTAGGTATGTGACTCATTTGGGTACTAACCAATCAGAGAAGAGTTAGGGTTGAAAGTTAGGGTTGAAAGTTAGGGTTGAAAGTTAGGGTTGAAAGTTAGGGTTGAAAGTTAGGGTTGACACTTAGGATTATTTTTCTATTTTTGTTTGGCCCAGGGTTATAGGGGAATACGAAAATTTAGGTATGTGACTCATTTGGGTACTAACCAATCAGAGAAGAGTTAGGGTTGAAAGTTAGGGTTGAAAGTTAGGGTTGAAAGTTAGGGTTGAAAGTTAGGATTATTTTTCTATTTTTGTTTGGCCCAGGGTTATAGGGGAATACGAAAATTTAGGTATGTGACTCATTTGGGTACTAACCAATCAGAGAAGAGTTAGGGTTGAAAGTTAGGGTTGAAAGTTAGGGTTGAAAGTTAGGGTTGAAAGTTAGGGTTGAAAGTTAGGGTTGACACTTAGGATTATTTTTCTATTTTTGTTTGGCCCAGGGTTATAGGGGAATACGAAAATTTAGGTATGTGACTCATTTGGGTACTAACCAATCAGAGAAGAGTTAGGGTTGAAAGTTAGGGTTGAAAGTTAGGGTTGAAAGTTAGGGTTGAAAGTTAGGGTTGAAAGTTAGGGTTGAAAGTTAGGGTTGAAAGTTAGGGTTGAAAGTTAGGGTTGACACTTAGGATTATTTTTCTATTTTTGTTTGGCACAGGGTTATAGGGGAATACGAAAATTTAGGTATGTGACTCATTTGGGTACTAACCAATCAGAGAAGAGTTAGGGTTGAAAGTTAAGGTTGAAAGTTAGGGTTGAAAGTTAGGGTTGACACTTAGGATTATTTTTCTATTTTTGTTTGGCCCAGGGTTATAGGGGAATACGAAAATTTAGGTATGTGACTCATTTGGGTACTAACCAATCAGAGAAGAGTTAGGGTTGAAAGTTAGGGTTGAAAGTTAGGGTTGAAAGTTAGGGTTGACACTTAGGATTATTTTTCTATTTTTGTTTGGCCCAGGGTTATAGGGGAATACGAAAATTTAGGTATGTGACTCATTTGGGTACTAACCAATCAGAGAAGAGTTAGGGTTGAAAGTTAGGGTTGAAAGTTAGGGTTGAAAGTTAGGGTTGAAAGTTAGGGTTGAAAGTTAGGGTTGAAAGTTAGGGTTGAAAGTTAGGGTTGACACTTAGGATTATTTTTCTATTTTTGTTTGGCCCAGGGTTATAGGGGAATACGAAAATTTAGGTATGTGACTCATTTGGGTACTAACCAATCAGAGAAGAGTTAGGGTTGAAAGTTAGGGTTGAAAGTTAGGGTTGAAAGTTAGGGTTGAAAGTTAGGGTTGAAAGTTAGGGTTGAAAGTTAGGGTTGACACTTAGGATTATTTGTCTATTTTTGTTTGGCCCAGGGTTATAGGGGAATACGAAAATTTAGGTATGTGACTCATTTGGGTACTAACCAATCAGAGAAGAGTTAGGGTTGAAAGTTAGGGTTGAAAGTTAGGGTTGAAAGTTAGGGTTGAAAGTTAGGGTTGACATTTAGGATTATTTTTCTATTTTTGTTTGGCCCAGGGTTATAGGGGAATACGAAAATTTAGGTATGTGACTCATTTGGGTACTAACCAATCAGAGAAGAGTTAGGGTTGAAAGTTAGGGTTGAAAGTTAGGGTTGAAAGTTAGGGTTGACACTTAGGATTATTTTTCTATTTTTGTTTGGCCCAGGGTTATAGGGGAATACGAAAATTTAGGTATGTGACTCATTTGGGTACTAACCAATCAGAGAAGAGTTAGGGTTGAAAGTTAGGGTTGAAAGTTAGGGTTGAAAGTTAGGGTTGAAAGTTAGGGTTGAAAGTTAGGGTTGAAAGTTAGGGTTGACACTTAGGATTATTTTTCTATTTTTGTTTGGCCCAGGGTTATAGGGGAATACGAAAATTTAGGTATGTGACTCATTTGGGTACTAACCAATCAGAGAAGAGTTAGGGTTGAAAGTTAGGGTTGAAAGTTAGGGTTGAAAGTTAGGGTTGAAAGTTAGGGTTGAAAGTTAGGGTTGACACTTAGGATTATTTTTCTATTTTTGTTTGGCCCAGGGTTATAGGGGAATACGAAAATTTAGGTATGTGACTCATTTGGGTACTAACCAATCAGAGAAGAGTTAGGGTTGAAAGTTAAGGTTGAAAGTTAGGGTTGAAAGTTAGGGTTGACACTTAGGATTATTTTTCTATTTTTGTTTGGCCCAGGGTTATAGGGGAATACGAAAATTTAGGTATGTGACTCATTTGGGTACTAACCAATCAGAGAAGAGTTAGGGTTGAAAGTTAGGGTTGAAAGTTAGGGTTGAAAGTTAGGGTTGAAAGTTAGGGTTGACACTTCGGATTATTTTTCTATTTTTGTTTGGCCCAGGGTTATAGGGGAATACGAAAATTTAGGTATGTGACTCATTTGGGTACTAACCAATCAGAGAAGAGTTAGGGTTGAAAGTTAGGGTTGAAAGTTAGGGTTGAAAGTTAGGGTTGAAAGTTAGGGTTGAAAGTTAGGGTTGACACTTAGGATTATTTTTCTATTTTTGTTTGGCCCAGGGTTATAGGGGAATACGAAAATTTAGGTATGTGACTCATTTGGGTACTAACCAATCAGAGAAGAGTTAGGGTTGAAAGTTAGGGTTGAAAGTTAGGGTTGGAAGTTAGGGTTGAAAGTTAGGGTTGAAAGTTAGGGTTGAAAGTTAGGGTTGAAAGTTAGGGTTGACACTTAGGATTATTTTTCTATTTTTGTTTGGCCCAGGGTTATAGGGGAATACGAAAATTTAGGTATGTGACTCATTTGGGTACTAACCAATCAGAGAAGAGTTAGGGTTGAAAGTTAGGGTTGAAAGTTAGGGTTGAAAGTTAGGGTTGAAAGTTAGGGTTGAAAGTTAGGGTTGAAAGTTAGGGTTGAAAGTTAGGGTTGACACTTAGGATTATTTTTCTATTTTTGTTTGGCCCAGGGTTATAGGGGAATACGAAAATTTAGGTATGTGACTCATTTGGGTACTAACCAATCAGAGAAGGGTTAGGGTTAGGGTTAGGGTTAGGGTTAGGGTTAGGGTTAGGGTTAGGGTTAGGGGTTAGGGGTTAGGGGTAGGGTTAGGGTTAGGGTTAGGGTTAGGGTTAGGGTTAGGGTTAGGGTTAGGGTTAGGGTTAGGGTTAGGGTTAGGGTTAGGGTTAGGGTTAGGGTTAGGGTTAGGGTTAGGGTTAGGGTTATAGGGGAATACGAAAATTTAGGTATGTGACTCATTTGGGTACTAACCAATCAGAGAAGAGTTAGGGTTGAAAGTTAGGGTTGAAAGTTAGGGTTGAAAGTTAGGGTTGACACTTAGGATTATTTTTCTATTTTTGTTTGGCCCAGGGTTATAGGGGAATACGAAAATTTAGGTATGTGACTCATTTGGGTACTAACCAATCAGAGAAGAGTTAGGGTTGAAAGTTAGGGTTGAAAGTTAGGGTTGAAAGTTAGGGTTGAAAGTTAGGGTTGAAAGTTAGGGTTGAAAGTTAGGGTTGACACTTAGGATTATTTTTCTATTTTTGTTTGGCCCAGGGTTATAGGGGAATACGAAAATTTAGGTATGTGACTCATTTGGGTACTAACCAATCAGAGAAGAGTTAGGGTTGAAAGTTAGGGTTGAAAGTTAGGGTTGAAAGTTAGGGTTGAAAGTTAGGGTTGACACTTAGGATTATTTTTCTATTTTTGTTTGGCCCAGGGTTATAGGGGAATACGAAAATTTAGGTATGTGACTCATTTGGGTACTAACCAATCAGAGAAGAGTTAGGGTTGAAAGTTAAGGTTGAAAGTTAGGGTTGAAAGTTAGGGTTGACACTTAGGATTATTTTTCTATTTTTGTTTGGCCCAGGGTTATAGGGGAATACGAAAATTTAGGTATGTGACTCATTTGGGTACTAACCAATCAGAGAAGAGTTAGGGTTGAAAGTTAGGGTTGAAAGTTAGGGTTGAAAGTTAGGGTTGAAAGTTAGGGTTGACACTTCGGATTATTTTTCTATTTTTGTTTGGCCCAGGGTTATAGGGGAATACGAAAATTTAGGTATGTGACTCATTTGGGTACTAACCAATCAGAGAAGAGTTAGGGTTGAAAGTTAGGGTTGAAAGTTAGGGTTGAAAGTTAGGGTTGAAAGTTAGGGTTGACACTTAGGATTATTTTTCTATTTTTGTTTGGCCCAGGGTTATAGGGGAATACGAAAATTTAGGTATGTGACTCATTTGGGTACTAACCAATCAGAGAAGAGTTAGGGTTGAAAGTTAGGGTTGAAAGTTAGGGTTGGAAGTTAGGGTTGAAAGTTAGGGTTGAAAGTTAGGGTTGAAAGTTAGGGTTGAAAGTTAGGGTTGACACTTAGGATTATTTTTCTATTTTTGTTTGGCCCAGGGTTATAGGGGAATACGAAAATTTAGGTATGTGACTCATTTGGGTACTAACCAATCAGAGAAGAGTTAGGGTTGAAAGTTAGGGTTGAAAGTTAGGGTTGAAAGTTAGGGTTGAAAGTTAGGGTTGAAAGTTAGGGTTGAAAGTTAGGGTTGACACTTAGGATTATTTTTCTATTTTTGTTTGGCCCAGGGTTATAGGGGAATACGAAAATTTAGGTATGTGACTCATTTGGGTACTAACCAATCAGAGAAGGGTTAGGGTTAGGGTTAGGGTTAGGGTTAGGGTTAGGGTTAGGGTTAGGGTTAGGGTTAGGGTTAGGGTTAGGGTTAGGGTTAGGGTTAGGGTTAGGGTTAGGGTTAGGGTTAGGGTTAGGGTTAGGGTTAGGGTTAGGGTTAGGGTTAGGGTTAGGGTTAGGGTTAGGGTTAGGGTTAGGGTTAGGGTTAGGGTTAGGGTTAGGGTTAGGGTTAGGGTTAGGGTTAGGGTTAGGGTTAGGGTTAGGGTTAGGGTTAGGGTTAGGGTTAGGGTTAGGGTTAGGGTTAGGGTTAGGGTTAGGGTTAGGGTTAGGGTTAGGGTTAGGGTTAGGGTTAGGGTTAGGGTTAGGGTTAGGGTTAGGGTTAGGGTTAGGGTTAGGGTTAGGGTTAGGGTTAGGGTTAGGGTTAGGGTTAGGGTTAGGGTTAGGGTTATAGGGGAATACGAAAATTTAGGTATGTGACTCATTTGGGTACTAACCAATCAGAGAAGAGTTAGGGTTGAAAGTTAGGGTTGAAAGTTAGGGTTGAAAGTTAGGGTTGAAAGTTAGGGTTGAAAGTTAGGGTTGACACTTAGGATTATTTTTCTATTTTTGTTTGGCCCAGGGTTATAGGGGAATACGAAAATTTAGGTATGTGACTCATTTGGGTACTAACCAATCAGAGAAGAGTTAGGGTTGAAAGTTAGGGTTGAAAGTTAGGGTTGAAAGTTAGGGTTGACACTTAGGATTATTTTTCTATTTTTGTTTGGCCCAGGGTTATAGGGGAATACGAAAATTAGGGTTAGGGTTAGGGTTAGGGTTAGGGTTAGGGTTAGGGTTATAGGGGAATACGAAAATTTAGGTATGTGACTCATTTGGGTACTAACCAATCAGAGAAGAGTTAGGGTTGAAAGTTAGGGTTGAAAGTTAGGGTTGAAAGTTAGGGTTGAAAGTTAGGGTTAGGGTTAGGGTTAGGGTTATAGGGGAATACGAAAATTTAGGTATGTGACTCATTTGGGTACTAACCAATCAGAGAAGAGTTAGGGTTGAAAGTTAGGGTTGAAAGTTAGGGTTGAAAGTTAGGGTTGAAAGTTAGGGTTGAAAGTTAGGGTTGAAAGTTAGGGATGAAAGTTAGGGATGACACTTAGGATTATTTTTCTATTTTTGTTTGGCCCAGGGTTATAGGGGAATACGAAAATTTAGGTATGTGACTCATTTGGGTACTAACCAATCAGAGAAGAGTTAGGGTTGAAAGTTAGGGTTGAAAGTTAGGGTTGACACTTAGGATTATTTTTCTATTTTTGTTTGGCCCAGGGTTATAGGGGAATACGAAAATTTAGGGTTAGGGTTAGGGTTAGGGTTATAGGGGAATACGAAAATTTAGGTATGTGACTCATTTGGGTTAGGGTTAGGGTTAGGGTTAGGGTTAGGGTTATAGGGGAATACTAAAATTTAGGTATGTGACTCATTTGGGTACTAACCAATCAGAGAAGAGTTAGGGTTGAAAGTTAGGGTTGAAAGTTAGGGTTGAAAGTTAGGGTTGAAAGTTAGGGTTGAAAGTTAGGGTTGAAAGTTAGGGTTGACACTTAGGATTATTTTTCTATTTTTGTTTGGCCCAGGGTTATAGGGGAATACGAAAATTTAGGTATGTGACTCATTTGGGTACTAACCAATCAGAGAAGAGTTAGGGTTGAAAGTTAGGGTTAGGGTTAGGGTTAGGGTTAGGGTTATAGGGGAATACGAAAATTTAGGTATTAGGGTTAGGGTTAGGGTTAGGGTTATAGGGGAATACGAAAATTTAGGTATGTGACTCATTTGGGTACTAACCAATCAGAGAAGAGTTAGGGTTGAAAGTTAGGGTTGAAAGTTAGGGTTGAAAGTTAGGGTTGAAAGTTAGGGTTGACACTTAGGATTATTTGTCTATTTTTGTTTGGCCCAGGGTTATAGGGGAATATGAAAA
>NW_027454590.1:0-25000 GCF_040206685.1 Ascaphus truei | reverse complement strand
TAGGGTTAGGGTTAGGGTTAGGGTTATAGGGGAATACGAAAATTTAGAGTTAGGGTTAGGGTTAGGGTTAGGGTTAGGGTTAGGGTTATAGGTGAATACGAAAATTTAGGTATGTGACTCATTTGGGTACTAACCAATCAGAGAAGAGTTAGGGTTAGCGTTGAAAGTTAGGGTTAGGGTTGACCCTTACGATTATTTTTGTATTTGTGTTTGGTGAAAAAAGAATAGAACATTTTTAGTTATGTGACTCATTTAGGTACTTGGCCAATGAGAGTTAAGTTCTGAACAATATAGGGAGGGTGTGGTTTGGGGTTGAAAGTGTGGTAAGAAAAAGTGTAAGTGGGTAAGAACGTGAGGGAGGTTGTGGGTAGGTGGGTGAGGGAGGTTTAGGGATGTATGGTGGGTGTGGGTAAGGAGGTTGAAGGTTTTTGAGGGAAGGTGGATGATGAAGAGAGTGGGTAGGTGGTGTTGAAGGTGGATTAGGGAGGGTGAGTAAATGTGTCTGGGAGGGTGAGGATGAAGGTGGGTGAAAAAAGTGTGGGTCAGTTCAGGTATGGGTGAGTGGGCAAGGGTGAGGCTGGGTATTGGTGTGCAGGTAAGGGTGGTGAAGGTGAATTTTAATATGGATGATGAGGGTAGAAGGTGGGTGAGGGAGGTTGGGTGAAGGAGGGTGTGGGAAGGTGATGTTGAAGGTGGGTGAGGGATGGTTAATATGGGTATAGGAGGCTTTGTAGGTAAGGTTGAGGCCAGTAAGGTAGAGTGAACATGGGTGAGGGAGGGTGAGGATTAAGGTGGAAGAGGGAGGGTGTGTTTAAGTGGGGTTAAAGGTTGGTGAATGTAGGTGAGGTAGGGGGATGAGTGAAGGTGTGGGTGAGTGAAGGTGTTGGTGAGGGGGCAATGGTGGGTGGGTGAAGGTGGATGAGTGTGAGGGTGAAGGTGGATGAGGTGGTGGGTGATAGTGAACATGGGTCAAGAGCGGGTGAGGGAGGGCATGGAATCAGTCTGTGAGCCTGCCCTTTCTATTTTGTTGTATATATTCTATTCCCTATCCAATTGACATGTTGCATTTATATGCAGTTAGTCATTCAAAAATTTGAAAACTCTTGCATTCGTTGCATGTTAGCGAGAGGCACCCTTAGAGGTAAAGAGCTAGCTTTTACCTCACTACTAAGTACTTGGACATTGAGGACTAGATCCGTTTTGTACAGAGCGGAGCTTCTCCTCTGCCGTATGCTAGGAGTGAAGAAGCACTACTGTCTATCGTCCGTAAAGGGGTATGCTTTCTTCCCCCAATTTACAGTCGAGCTAGCGCTGCAGATGGGACAGTAGCGAAGAGTTCACTGCCTGACTCTAAAAGGGCACACTCGTGTAAAGGGAGAGAAATCAACTCAAAGCTTTATATCCTGAGAGATAAAAGCAATGCATTGTGTAGGTGTACTCACTTACCTCAACTACTTACCTCCTTGTTAGTATGTCCTTTGTGAACATCATCTTGATAGACGAACTTACCTATTTTCATACTGCAAATAAATTTTACCCAAGATAAGTGAAAAAATATAATGCAATCCCCTTTAGAGCAATGCAGTTGAGGACCCTCTTTCACTGATGAACTAAATAAACAATGCTTAGACTGAGTGAGAGAGGGGTTTGTGAGAGAGAGGGGAGAGTGGTAGTCCTTGAAAGAGAGAGAGAAAGAAAGGACATTTGTGAGAGTAAAATACAGGTGATTTAGAAGGAGCAGGGATGCTAGTCAGGGAGAGTAATAGAGAGCAGGGAGAGAAAGAGAGGGTTTGAGAAAGAAAAAGAGAGAGAGAGAAGTGGAAGAAAGAAATGTGTGTGAGAGCAAGAGACGGGTTGAAGTGAAAGAGATAGAGTGGGAGTAAGAGAGAAAAAAATGAAGGGAGAGAGAGAAAGCAGGGAGAGACAAGTGTGAGAGGAGGGACAGAGAAGGGAGAGGGAGAGAGAAGGGAGAGGGAGAGAAAAGGAAAAGGGAGAGAAAATGAAAAGGGAGAGAGAAGGAAATGGAGATAAAAGGGAGAGAGAAGGAAGAGGGAGAGAGAATGGAGAGATAAGGGAGAGGGAGAGACAAGGAAAGGGAGAGAGAAGGGATAGTGAGAGAGAAGGGAGAGGGAGAGAGATGGAAGTGACAAGGGAGAGAGGAGGGAGAGAGAAGGGAGAGGGAGAGCGAAGGAAAGGAGAGGGGAAAGGAAAAGGGAGAGAATGGAGAGACAAGGAAAAGGGAGAGAGCATGGAAAGTGAGAGAGAAGGAAGAGGGAGAGAGAAGGAAGAGGGAGAGAGAAGGAAGAGGGAGAGAGAAGGGAGAGAGAAGGCAGAGGGATAGAGAAGGGAGTGAGAAAAGGGAGAGAGAATGGAGAGAGAAAGAAAAGGGAGAGAGAAGGGAGAGGGAGAGACAAGGAAAGGGAGAGAGAAGGGATAGGGAGAGAGAAGGAAGAGGGAGAGAGAGAAGGGATAGGGAGAGAAAGAAGGGATAGGGAGAGAGAGAAGGGATAGGGAGAGGAAGAAGGGATACGGAGAGAGAGAAGGTAGATGTAGAGAGAAGGGAGATGGAGAGAGAAGGGAGAGAGAAGGGTGAGGGAGAGAAAAGGAAAAGGGAAAGAAAAGGAAAAGGGAGAGAAAAGGAAAAGGGAGAGAAAAGGAAAAGGGAGAGAAAAGGAAAAGGGAGAGAAAAGGAAAAGAAAAGGGAGAGAAAAGGGAGAGAAAAGGGAGAGAGAAGGCAAAATGAGAGAGAAGGTAAAGGGAGAGAGAAGGAAAAGGGAGAGAGAAGGAAAGGGAGATAGAAGGAAAAGGGAGAGAGAAGGAAGAGGGAGAGAGAAGGAAGAGGGAGAGAGAATGGAGAGACAAGGGAGAGGGAGAGACAAGGAAAGGGAGAGAGAAGGGATAGGGAGAGAGAAGGGATAGGGAGAGAGAAGGGAGAGGGAGAGAGAAGGGAGAGGGAGAGAGTGATGAGGGAGTGACAAGGAAAAGGGAGAGAGAAGGGAGAGGGAGAGAGAAGGGAGAGGGAGAGAGGAGAGAGAGAAGGGAGAGAGAGAAGGGAGAGGGATAGACAGAGAGAAGGAAGAGGGTGCGAGAGAAGGGAAAGGGAGAGAGAGAGAAGGGAGAGGGGGAGAGAGAGGTAGAGGGAATGATCAGGGAGTTATAAGGGAGAGGGATAGAGAAGGGAGGGGGAGAGAGAGAGAGAAGGGAGTGGAGAGAGAGAGAAGGGAGAGGGAGAGCAAAGGAAAGGGGAGGGGAAAGGAAAAGGGAGAGAATGGAGAGACAAGGAAAAGGGAGAGAGATTGGAAAGGGAGAGAGAAGGAAGAGGGAGAGAGAAGGAAGAGGGAGAGAGAATGGATAGGGAGAGAGAAGGGAGAGAGAAGGCAGAGGGATAGAGAAGGGAGTGAGAAAATGGAGAGAGAAAGAAAAGGGAGAGAGAAGGAAAAGGGAGAGAGAAGGAAAAGGGAGAGAGAAGGAAAGGGAGATAGAAGGAAAAGGGAGAGAGAATGAGAAGGGAGAGAGAATGGAGAGACAAGGAAGAGGGAGAGACAAGGAAAGGGAGAGAGAAGGGATAGGGAGAGCGAAGGAAGAGGGAGAGAGAAAAGGGAGAGAGAGAGAGAAGGGAGAGAAAGAGAGTGATGAGGGAGTGACAAGGAAAAGGGAGAGAGAAGGGAGAGGGAGAGAGAAGGGAGAGGGAGAGAGGAGAGAGAAAAGGGAGAGAGAGAGAAGGGAGAGGGAGAGAGAGAGGTAGAGGGAATGACGAGGGAGTTATAAGGGAGAGGGAGAGAGAAGGGAGGGGGAGAGAGAGAGAAGGGAGTGGAGAGAGAGAGAAGGGAGTGGAGAGAGAGAGAAGGGAGAGGGAGAGCGAAGGAAAGGGGAGGCAAGGAAAAGGGAGAGAATGGAGAGATAAGGAAAAGGGAGAGAGCATGGAAAGGGAGAGAGCATGGAAAGGGAGAGAGAAGTAAGAAGGAGAGAGAAGGAAGAGGGAGAGAGAAGGGATAGGGAGAGAGAATGGAGAGACAAGGGAGAGGGAGAGACAAGGAAAGGGAGAGAGAAGGGATAGGGAGAGAGAAGGGAGAGGGAGAGAGAAGGGGGTGACAAGGGAGAGAGGAGGGAGAGAGAAGGGAGATGGAGAGAGAAGGAAGATGGAGAGAGAAGGAAGATGGAGAGAGAAGGAAGAGGGAGAGAGAAGGAAGAGGGAGAGAGAAGGAAGAGGGAGAGAGAAGGAAGAGGGAGAGAGAAGGAAGAGGGAGAGAGAAGGAAGAGGGAGAGAGAAGGAAGAGGGAGAGAGAATGGAGAGACAAGGGAGAGGTAGAAACAAGGGAGAGGGAGCGACAAGGGATAGGGAGAGAGAAGGAAGAGGGAGAGAGAGAAGGAAGAGGGAGAGAGAGAAGGAAGAGGGAGAGAGAGAAGGAAGAGGGAGAGAGAGAAGGAAGAGGGAGAGAGAGAAGGGATACGGAGAGAGAGAAGGTAGATGTAGAGAGAAGGGAGATGGAGAAGAAGGAAGATGGAGAAGGGAGAGAGAGAGAGAGAGAGAGAGAGAGAGAGATGAGGGAGTGACAAGGAAAATGGAGAGAGAAGGGAGAGTGAGAGAGAAGGGAGAGGGAGAGAGGAGAGAGAAGGGAGAGAGAGAAGAGAGAGGGAGAGACAGAGAGAAGGAAGAGGGTGAGAGAGAAAGGAATGGTTGAGAGAGAGAAGGGAGAGGGAGAGGGAATGACGAGGGAGTTATAAGGGAGAGGGAGAGAGAAGGGAGGGGGAGAGAGAGAAGGGAGTGGAGAGAGAGAGAAGGGAGAGGGAGAGCGAAGGAAAGGGTAGGGGAAAGGAAAAGGGAGAGAATGGAGAGATAAGGAAAAGGGAGATAGCATGGAAAGGGAGAGAGACGGAAGAGGGAGAGAGAAGGAAGAGGGAGAGAGAAGCATGGAAAGGGAGAGAGACGGAAGAGGGAGAGAGAAGGAAGAGGGAGAGAGAAGGGATAGGGAGAGAGAAGGGAGAGAAAGGCAGAGGGATAGAGAAGGGAGTGAGAAAAGGGAGAGAGAAAGAAAAGGGAGAGAGAAGGGAAAAGGTGAGAGAAGGAAAGGGGAGAGAGAAGGAAAAGGGAGAGAGAAGGAAAGGGAGAGGGAAGGAAAAGGGAGAGAGAATGGAGAGACAAGGGAGAGGGAGAGACAAGGAAAGGGAGAGAGAAGGGATAGGGAGAGAGAAGGGAGAGGGAGAGAGGAGGGGGTGACAAGGGAGAGAGGAGGGAGAGAGAAGGGAGAGGGAGAGAGAAGGAAAAGGGAGCGGAAAGGAAAAGGGAGAGAGAATGGAAAGGGAGAGAGAAGGAAGATGGAGTGAGAAGGAAGATGGAGAGAGAAGGAAGATGGAGAGAGAAGGAAGAGGGAGAGGGAAGGAAGAGGGAGAGGGAAGGAAGAGGGAGAGAGAATGGAGAGACAAGGGAGAGGTAGAAACAAGGCAGAGGGAGCGACAAGGGATAGGGAGAGAGAAGGAAGAGGGAGAGAGAAAAGGGATAGGGAGAGAGAGAAGGGATACGGAGAGAGAGAAGGGATACGGAGAGAGAGAAGGGATACGGAGAGAGAGAAGGTAGATGTAGAGAGAAGGGAGATGGAGAAAGAAGGAAGATGGAGAAGGGAGAGAGAGAGAAGGGAGAGAGAGAGAGAGAGAGAGGGAGAGAGAGAGTGATGAGGGAGTGACAAGGAAAAGGGAGAGAGAAGGGAGAGAGAAGGGAGAGGGAGAGAGGAGAGAGAGAAGGGAGAGAGAGAGAAGGGAGAGGGAGAGACAGAGAGAAGGAAGAGGGTGAGAGAGAAGGGAAAGGGAGAGAGAGAGAAGGGAGAGAGAGAAGGGAGAGGGAGAGAGAGAGGTAGAGGGAATGACGAGGGAGTTATAAGGGAGAGGGAGAGAGAAGGGAGGGGGAGAGAGAGAGAGAAGGGAGTGGAGAGAGAGAGAAGGGAGAGGGAGAGCGAAGGAAAGGGGAGGGGAAAGGAAAAGGGAGAGAATGGAGAGATAAGGAAAAGGGAGAGAGCATGGAGAGGGAGAGAGAAGGGAGAGGGAGAGAGGAGAGAGAGAAGGGAGAGTGAGAGAAGGGAGAGGGAGAGACAGAGAGAAGGAAGAGGGTGAGTGAGAAGGGAAAGGGAGAGAGAGAGAGAAGGGAGAGGGAGAGAGAGAGGTAGAGGGAATGACGAGGGAGTTATAAGGGAGAGGGAGAGAGAAGGGAGGGGGAGAGAGAGAGAGAAGGGAGTGGAGAGAGAGAGAGAGAAGGGAGAGGGAGAGCGAAGGAAAGGGGAGGGGAAAGGAAAAGGGAGAGAATGGAAAGATAAGGAAAAGGGAGAGAGCATGGAAAGGGAGAGAGAAGTAAGAGGGAGAGAGAAGGAAGAGGGAGAGAGAAGGTATAGGGAGAGAGAAGGGAGAGGGAGATAGAAGGGGGTGACAAGGGAGAGAGGAGGGAGAGAGAAGGGAGAGGGAGAGAGAAGGAAAAGGGAGGGAAAAGGAAAATGGAAAGAGAGAATGGAAAGGGAGAGAGAAGGAAGATGGAGAGAGAAGGAAGATGGAGAGAGAAGGAAGATGGAGAGAGAAGGAAGATGGGGAGAGAAGGAAGAGGGAGAGGGAAGGAAGAGGGAGAGAGAATGGAGAGACAAGGGAGAGGTAGAAACAAGGGAGAGGGAGCGACAAGGGATAGGGAGAGAGAAGGAAGAGGGAGAGAGAGAAGGGATAGGGAGAGAGAGAAGGGATAGGGAGAGAGAGAAGGGATAGGGAGAGAGAGAAGGGATAGGGAGAGAGAGAAGGTAGATGTAGAGAGAAGGGAGATGGAGAAAGAAGGAAGATGGAGAAGGGAGAGAGAGAGAAGGGAGAGAGAGAGAGTGATGAGGGAGTGACAAGGAAAAGGGATTGAGAAGGGAGAGGGAGAGAGAAGGTAGAGGGAGAGAGGAGAGAGAGAAGGGAGAGAGAGAAGGGAGAGGGAGAGGGAAGGAAGAGGGAGAGAGAAGGAAGAGGGAGAGAGAAGGAAGAGGGAGAGAGAAGGAAGAGGGAGAGAGAATGGAGAGACAAGGGAGAGGTAGAAACAAGGGAGAGGGAGCGACAAGGGATAGGGAGAGAGAAGGAAGAGGGAGAGAGAAGGAAGAGGGAGAGAGAGAAGGAAGAGGGAGAGAGAGAAGGAAGAGGGAGAGAGAGAAGGGATACGGAGAGAGAGAAGGTAGATGTAGAGAGAAGGGAGATGGAGAAGAAGGAAGATGGAGAAGGGAGAGAGAGAGAGAGAGAGAGAGAGATGAGGGAGTGACAAGGAAAATGGAGAGAGAAGGGAGAGTGAGAGAGAAGGGAGAGGGAGAGAGGAGAGAGAAGGGAGAGAGAGAAGAGAGAGGGAGAGACAGAGAGAAGGAAGAGGGTGAGAGAGAAAGGAATGGTTGAGAGAGAGAAGGGAGAGGGAGAGGGAATGACGAGGGAGTTATAAGGGAGAGGGAGAGAGAAGGGAGGGGGAGAGAGAGAAGGGAGTGGAGAGAGAGAGAAGGGAGAGGGAGAGCGAAGGAAAGGGTAGGGGAAAGGAAAAGGGAGAGAATGGAGAGATAAGGAAAAGGGAGATAGCATGGAAAGGGAGAGAGACGGAAGAGGGAGAGAGAAGGAAGAGGGAGAGAGAAGGGATAGGGAGAGAGAAGGGAGAGAAAGGCAGAGGGATAGAGAAGGGAGTGAGAAAAGGGAGAGAGAAAGAAAAGGGAGAGAGAAGGGAAAAGGAGAGAGAAGGAAAAGGGAGAGAGAAGGAAAAGGGAGAGAGAAGGAAAGGGAGAGCGAAGGAAGAGGGAGAGAGAAAAGGGAGAGAGAGAGAGAAGGGAGAGAAAGAGAGTGATGAGGGAGTGACAAGGAAAAGGGAGAGAGAAGGGAGAGGGAGAGAGAAGGGAGAGGGAGAGAGGAGAGAGAAAAGGGAGAGAGAGAGAAGGGAGAGGGAGAGAGAGAGGTAGAGGGAATGACGAGGGAGTTATAAGGGAGAGGGAGAGAGAAGGGAGGGGGAGAGAGAGAGAAGGGAGTGGAGAGAGAGAGAAGGGAGTGGAGAGAGAGAGAAGGGAGAGGGAGAGCGAAGGAAAGGGGAGGCAAGGAAAAGGGAGAGAATGGAGAGATAAGGAAAAGGGAGAGAGCATGGAAAGGGAGAGAGCATGGAAAGGGAGAGAGAAGTAAGAGGGAGAGAGAAGGAAGAGGGAGAGAGAAGGGATAGGGAGAGAGAATGGAGAGACAAGGGAGAGGGAGAGACAAGGAAAGGGAGAGAGAAGGGATAGGGAGAGAGAAGGGAGAGGGAGAGAGAAGGGGGTGACAAGGGAGAGAGGAGGGAGAGAGAAGGGAGAGGGAGAGAGAAGGAAAAGGGAGGGGAAAGGAAAAGGGAGAGAGAAGGAAGAGGGAGGGAGAAGGAAGATGGAGAGAGAAGGAAGATGGAGAGAGAAGGAAGATGGAGAGAGAAGGAAGAGGGAGAGAGAAGGAAGAGGGAGAGAGAAGGAAGAGGGAGAGAGAAGGAAGAGGGAGAGAGAAGGAAGAGGGAGAGAGAAGGAAGAGGGAGAGAGAAGGAAGAGGGAGAGAGAAGGAAGAGGGAGAGAGAAGGAAGAGGGAGAGAGAATGGAGAGACAAGGGAGAGGTAGAAACAAGGGAGAGGGAGCGACAAGGGATAGGGAGAGAGAAGGAAGAGGGAGAGAGAGAAGGAAGAGGGAGAGAGAGAAGGAAGAGGGAGAGAGAGAAGGAAGAGGGAGAGAGAGAAGGGATACGGAGAGAGAGAAGGTAGATGTAGAGAGAAGGGAGATGGAGAAGAAGGAAGATGGAGAAGGGAGAGAGAGAGAGAGAGAGAGAGAGAGAGAGAGAGAGAGAGATGAGGGAGTGACAAGGAAAATGGAGAGAGAAGGGAGAGTGAGAGAGAAGGGAGAGGGAGAGAGGAGAGAGAAGGGAGAGAGAGAAGAGAGAGGGAGAGACAGAGAGAAGGAAGAGGGTGAGAGAGAAAGGAATGGTTGAGAGAGAGAAGGGAGAGGGAGAGGGAATGACGAGGGAGTTATAAGGGAGAGGGAGAGAGAAGGCAGGGGGAGAGAGAGAAGGGAGTGGAGAGAGAGAGAAGGGAGAGGGAGAGCGAAGGAAAGGGTAAGGGAAAGGAAAAGGGAGAGAATGGAGAGATAAGGAAAAGGGAGATAGCATGGAAAGGGAGAGAGACGGAAGAGGGAGAGAGAAGGAAGAGGGAGAGAGAAGGGATAGGGAGAGAGAAGGGAGAGAAAGGCAGAGGGATAGAGAAGGGAGTGAGAAAAGGGAGAGAGAAAGAAAAGGGAGAGAGAAGGGAAAAGGAGAGAGAAGGAAAAGGGAGAGAGAAGGAAAAGGGAGAGAGAAGGAAAGGGAGAGGGAAGGAAAAGGGAGAGAGAATGGAGAGACAAGGGAGAGGGAGAGACAAGGAAAGGGAGAGAGAAGGGATAGGGAGAGAGAAGGGAGAGGGAGAGAGGAGGGGGTGACAAGGGAGAGAGGAGGGAGAGAGAAGGGAGAGGGAGAGAGAAGGAAAAGGGAGCGGAAAGGAAAAGGGAGAGAGAATGGAAAGGGAGAGAGAAGGAAGATGGAGAGAGAAGGAAGATGGAGAGAGAAGGAAGATGGAGAGAGAAGGAAGAGGGAGAGGGAAGGAAGAGGGAGAGGAAAGGAAGAGGGAGAGAGAATGGAGAGACAAGGGAGAGGTAGAAACAAGGCAGAGGGAGCGACAAGGGATAGGGAGAGAGAAGGAAGAGGGAGAGAGAAAAGGGATAGGGAGAGAGAGAAGGGATACGGAGAGAGAGAAGGGATACGGAGAGAGAGAAGGGATACGGAGAGAGAGAAGGGATACGGAGAGAGAGAAGGTAGATGTAGAGAGAAGGGAGATGGAGAAAGAAGGAAGATGGAGAAGGGAGAGAGAGAGAAGGGAGAGAGAGAGAGAGAGGGAGAGAGAGAGAGTGATGAGGGAGTGACAAGGAAAAGGGAGAGAGAAGGGAGAGAGAAGGGAGAGGGAGAGAGGAGAGAGAGAAGGGAGAGAGAGAGAAGGGAGAGACAGAGAGAAGGAAGAGGGTGAGAGAGAAGGGAAAGGGAGAGAGAGAGAAGGGAGAGAGAGAAGGGAGAGGGAGAGAGAGAGGTAGAGGGAATGACGAGGGAGTTATAAGGGAGAGGGAGAGAGAAGGGAGGGGGAGAGAGAGAGAGAAGGGAGTGGAGAGAGAGAGAGAAGGGAGAGGGAGAGCGAAGGAAAGGGGAGGGGAAAGGAAAAGGGAGAGAATGGAGAGATAAGGAAAAGGGAGAGAGCATGGAGAGGGAGAGAGAAGGGAGAGGGAGAGAGGAGAGAGAGAAGGGAGAGTGAGAGAAGGGAGAGGGAGAGACAGAGAGAAGGAAGAGGGTGAGAGAGAAGGGAAAGGGAGAGAGAGAGAGAAGGGAGAGGGAGAGAGAGAGGTAGAGGGAATGACGAGGGAGTTATAAGGGAGAGGGAGAGAGAAGGGAGGGGGAGAGAGAGAGAGAAGGGAGTGGAGAGAGAGAGAGAAGGGAGAGGGAGAGCGAAGGAAAGGGGAGGGGAAAGGAAAAGGGAGAGAGCATGGAAAGGGAGAGAGAAGTAAGAGGGAGAGAGAAGGAAGAGGGAGAGAGAAGGTATAGGGAGAGAGAAGGGAGAGGGAGATAGAAGGGGGTGACAAGGGAGAGAGGAGGGAGAGAGAAGGGAGAGGGAGAGAGAAGGAAAAGGGAGGGAAAAGGAAAAGGGAGAGAGAATGGAAAGGGAGAGAGAAGGAAGATGGAGAGAGAAGGAAGATGGAGAGAGAAGGAAGATGGAGAGAGAAGGAAGATGGGGAGAGAAGGAAGAGGGAGAGGGAAGGAAGAGGGAGAGAGAATGGAGAGACAAGGGAGTGGTAGAAACAAGGGAGAGGGAGCGACAAGGGATAGGGAGAGAGAAGGAAGAGGGAGAGAGAGAAGGGATAGGGAGAGAGAGAAGGGATAGGGAGAGAGAGAAGGGATAGGGAGAGAGAGAAGGTAGATGTAGAGAGAAGGGAGATGGAGAAAGAAGGAAGATGGAGAAGGGAGAGAGAGAGAAGGGAGAGAGAGAGAGTGATGAGGGAGTGACAAGGAAAAGGGATTGAGAAGGGAGAGGGAGAGAGAAGGTAGAGGGAGAGAGGAGAGAGAGAAGGGAGAGAGAGAAGGGAGAGGGAGAGGGAAGGAAGAGGGAGAGAGAAGGAAGAGGGAGAGAGAAGGAAGAGGGAGAGAGAAGGAAGAGGGAGAGAGAATGGAGAGACAAGGGAGAGGTAGAAACAAGGGAGAGGGAGCGACAAGGGATAGGGAGAGAGAAGGAAAAGGGAGAGAGAGAAGGGATAGGGAGAGAGAGAAGTGATAGGGAGAGAGAGAAGGGATACGGAGAGAGAGAAGGTAGATGTAGAGAGAAGGGAGATGGAGAAGAAGGAAGATGGAGAAGGGAGAGAGAGAGAGAGAGAGAGAGAGAGAGATGAGGGAGTGACAAGGAAAATGGAGAGAGAAGGTAGAGTGAGAGAGAAGGGAGAGGGAGAGAGGAGAGAGAAGGGAGAGAGAGAAGAGAGAGGGAGAGACAGAGAGAAGGAAGAGGGTGAGAGAGAAAGGAATGGTTGAGAGAGAGAAGGGAGAGGGAGAGGGAATGACGAGGGAGTTATAAGGGAGAGGGAGAGAGAAGGGAGGGGGAGAGAGAGAAGGGAGTGGAGAGAGAGAGAAGGGAGAGGGAGAGCGAAGGAAAGGGTAGGGGAAAGGAAAAGGGAGAGAATGGAGAGATAAGGAAAAGGGAGATAGCATGGAAAGGGAGAGAGACGGAAGAGGGAGAGAGAAGGAAGAGGGAGAGAGAAGGGATAGGGAGAGAGAAGGGAGAGAAAGGCAGAGGGATAGAGAAGGGAGTGAGAAAAGGGAGAGAGAAAGAAAAGGGAGAGAGAAGGGAAAAGGAGAGAGAAGGAAAAGGGAGAGAGAAGGAAAAGGGAGAGAGAAGGAAAGGGAGAGGGAAGGAAAAGGGAGAGAGAATGGAGAGACAAGGGAGAGGGAGAGACAAGGAAAGGGAGAGAGAAGGGATAGGGAGAGAGAAGGGAGAGGGAGAGAGGAGGGGGTGACAAGGGAGAGAGGAGGGAGAGAGAAGGGAGAGGGAGAGAGAAGGAAAAGGGAGCGGAAAGGAAAAGGGAGAGAGAATGGAAAGGGAGAGAGAAGGAAGATGGAGAGAGAAGGAAGATGGAGAGAGAAGGAAGATGGAGAGAGAAGGAAGAGGGAGAGAGAATGGAGAGACAAGGGAGAGGTAGAAACAAGGCAGAGGGAGCGACAAGGGATAGGGAGAGAGAAGGAAGAGGGAGAGAGAAAGGGATAGGGAGAGAGAGAAGGGATACGGAGAGAGAGAAGGGATACGGAGAGAGAGAGAAGGGATACGGAGAGAGAGAAGGTAGATGTAGAGAGAAGGGAGATGGAGAAAGAAGGAAGATGGAGAAGGGAGAGAGAGAAGGGAGAGGGAGAGAGAGAGGTAGAGGGAATGATGAGGGAGTTATAAGGGAGAGGGAGAGAGAAGGGAGGGGGAGAGAGAGAGAGAAGGGAGTGGAGAGAGAGAGAAGGGAGAGGGAGAGCGAAGGAAAGGGGAGGGGAAAGGAAAAGGGAGAGAATGGAGAGATAAGGAAAAGGGAGAGAGCATGGAGAGGGAGAGAGAAGGGAGAGGGAGAGAGGAGAGAGAGAAGGGAGAGTGAGAGAAGGGAGAGGGAGAGACAGAGAGAAGGAAGAGGGTGAGAGAGAAGGGAAAGGGAGAGAGAGAGAGAAGGGAGAGGGAGAGAGAGAGGTAGAGGGAATGACGAGGGAGTTATAAGGGAGAGGGAGAGAGAAGGGAGGGGGAGAGAGAGAGAGAAGGGAGTGGAGAGAGAGAGAGAAGGGAGAGGGAGAGCGAAGGAAAGGGGAGGGGAAAGGAAAAGGGAGAGAATGGAGAGATAAGGAAAAGGGAGAGAGCATGGAAAGGGAGAGAGAAGTAAGAGGGAGAGAGAAGGAAGAGGGAGAGAGAAGGTATAGGGAGAGAGAAGGGAGAGGGAGATAGAAGGGGGTGACAAGGGAGAGAGGAGGGAGAGAGAAGGGAGAGGGAGAGAGAAGGAAAAGGGAGGGAAAAGGAAAAGGGAGAGAGAATGGAAAGGGAGAGAGAAGGAAGATGGAGAGAGAAGGAAGATGGAGAGAGAAGGAAGATGGAGAGAGAAGGAAGATGGGGAGAGAAGGAAGAGGGAGAGGGAAGGAAGAGGGAGAGAGAATGGAGAGACAAGGGAGAGGTAGAAACAAGGGAGAGGGAGCGACAAGGGATAGGGAGAGAGAAGGAAGAGGGAGAGAGAGAAGGGATAGGGAGAGAGAGAAGGGATAGGGAGAGAGAGAAGGGATACGGAGAGAGAGAAGGTAGATGTAGAGAGAAGGGAGATGGAGAAAGAAGGAAGATGGAGAAGGGAGAGAGAGAGAAGGGAGAGAGAGAGAGTGATGAGGGAGTGACAAGGAAAAGGGATTGAGAAGGGAGAGGGAGAGAGAAGGTAGAGGGAGAGAGGAGAGAGAGAAGGGAGAGAGAGAAGGGAGAGGGAGAGGGAGAGAGAAGGAAGAGGGTGAGAGAGAAGGGAAAGGGAGAGAGAGAAGGGAGAGGGAATGACGAGGGAGTTATAAGGGAGAGGGAGAGAGAAGGGAGGGGGAGAGAGAGAATGGAGAGGGAGAGAGAGAGAGAGAGAGAGAAGGGAGAGGGAGAGAGAGAAGGAAGAGGGAGAGAGAGAAGGAAGAGGGAGAGAGAGAAGGAAGAGGGAGAGAGAGAAGGGATACGGAGAGAGAGAAGGTAGATGTAGAGAGAAGGGAGATGGAGAAGAAGGAAGATGGAGAAGGGAGAGAGAGAGAGAGAGAGAGAGAGAGAGAGAGAGAGATGAGGGAGTGACAAGGAAAATGGAGAGAGAAGGGAGAGTGAGAGAGAAGGGAGAGGGAGAGAGGAGAGAGAAGGGAGAGAGAGAAGAGAGAGGGAGAGACAGAGAGAAGGAAGAGGGTGAGAGAGAAAGGAATGGTTGAGAGAGAGAAGGGAGAGGGAGAGGGAATGATGAGGGAGTTATAAGGGAGAGGGAGAGAGAAGGCAGGGGGAGAGAGAGAAGGGAGTGGAGAGAAAGAGAAGGGAGAGGGAGAGCGAAGGAAAGGGTAGGGGAAAGGAAAAGGGAGAGAATGGAGAGATAAGGAAAAGGGAGATAGCATGGAAAGGGAGAGAGACGGAAGAGGGAGAGAGAAGGAAGAGGGAGAGAGAAGGGATAGGGAGAGAGAAGGGAGAGAAAGGCAGAGGGATAGAGAAGGGAGTGAGAAAAGGGAGAGAGAAAGAAAAGGGAGAGAGAAGGGAAAAGGAGAGAGAAGGAAAAGGGAGAGAGAAGGAAAAGGGAGAGAGAAGGAAAGGGAGAGGGAAGGAAACGGGAGAGAGAATGGAGAGACAAGGGAGAGGGAGAGACAAGGAAAGGGAGAGAGAAGGGATAGGGAGAGAGAAGGGAGAGGGAGAGAGGAGGGGGTGACAAGGGAGAGAGGAGGGAGAGAGAAGGGAGAGGGAGAGAGAAGGAAAAGGGAGCGGAAAGGAAAAGGGAGAGAGAATGGAAAGGGAGAGAGAAGGAAGATGGAGAGAGAAGGAAGATGGAGAGAGAAGGAAGATGGAGAGAGAAGGAAGAGGGAGAGGGAAGGAAGAGGGAGAGGGAAGGAAGAGGGAGAGAGAATGGAGAGACAAGGGAGAGGTAGAAACAAGGCAGAGGGAGCGACAAGGGATAGGGAGAGAGAAGGAAGAGGGAGAGAGAAAAGGGATACGGAGAGAGAGAAGGGATACGGAGAGAGAGAAGGGATACGGAGAGAGAGAAGGGATACGGAGAGAGAGAAGGGATACGGAGAGAGAGAAGGTAGATGTAGAGAGAAGGGAGATGGAGAAAGAAGGAAGATGGAGAAGGGAGAGAGAGAGAAGGGAGAGAGAGAGAGAGAGGGAGAGAGAGAGAGTGATGAGGGAGTGACAAGGAAAAGGGAGAGAGAAGGGAGAGAGAAGGGAGAGGGAGAGAGGAGAGAGAGAAGGGAGAGAGAGAGAAGGGAGAGGGAGAGACAGAGAGAAGGAAGAGGGTGAGAGAGAAGGGAAAGGGAGAGAGAGAGAAGGGAGAGAGAGAAGGGAGAGGGAGAGAGAGAGGTAGAGGGAATGACGAGGGAGTTATAAGGGAGAGGGAGAGAGAAGGGAGGGGGAGAGAGAGAGAGAAGGGAGTGGAGAGAGAGAGAAGGGAGAGGGAGAGCGAAGGAAAGGGGAGGGGAAAGGAAAAGGGAGAGAATGGAGAGATAAGGAAAAGGGAGAGAGCATGGAGAGGGAGAGAGAAGGGAGAGGGAGAGAGGAGAGAGAGAAGGGAGAGTGAGAGAAGGGAGAGGGAGAGACAGAGAGAAGGAAGAGGGTGAGAGAGAAGGGAAAGGGAGAGAGAGAGAGAAGGGAGAGGGAGAGAGAGAGGTAGAGGGAATGACGAGGGAGTTATAAGGGAGAGGGAGAGAGAAGGGAGGGGGAGAGAGAGAGAGAAGGGAGTGGAGAGAGAGAGAGAAGGGAGAGGGAGAGCGAAGGAAAGGGGAGGGGAAAGGAAAAGGGAGAGAATGGAAAGATAAGGAAAAGGGAGAGAGCATGGAAAGGGAGAGAGAAGTAAGAGGGAGAGAGAAGGAAGAGGGAGAGAGAAGGTATAGGGAGAGAGAAGGGAGAGGGAGATAGAAGGGGGTGACAAGGGAGAGAGGAGGGAGAGAGAAGGGAGAGGGAGAGAGAAGGAAAAGGGAGGGAAAAGGAAAAGGGAGAGAGAATGGAAAGGGAGAGAGAAGGAAGATGGAGAGAGAAGGAAGATGGAGAGAGAAGGAAGATGGAGAGAGAAGGAAGATGGGGAGAGAAGGAAGAGGGAGAGGGAAGGAAGAGGGAGAGAGAATGGAGAGACAAGGGAGTGGTAGAAACAAGGGAGAGGGAGCGACAAGGGATAGGGAGAGAGAAGGAAAAGGGAGAGAGAGAAGGGATAGGGAGAGAGAGAAGGGATAGGGAGAGAGAGAAGGGATAGGGAGAGAGAGAAGGGATAGGGAGAGAGAGAAGGTAGATGTAGAGAGAAGGGAGATGGAGAAAGAAGGAAGATGGAGAAGGGAGAGAGAGAGAAGGGAGAGAGAGAGAGTGATGAGGGAGTGACAAGGAAAAGGGATTGAGAAGGGAGAGGGAGAGAGAAGGTAGAGGGAGAGAGGAGAGAGAGAAGGGAGAGAGAGAAGGGAGAGGGAGAGGGAAGGAAGAGGGAGAGAGAAGGAAGAGGGAGAGAGAAGGAAGAGGGAGAGAGAAGGAAGAGGGAGAGAGAATGGAGAGACAAGGGAGAGGTAGAAACAAGGGAGAGGGAGCGACAAGGGATAGGGAGAGAGAAGGAAGAGGGAGAGAGAAGGAAGAGGGAGAGAGAGAAGGAAGAGGGAGAGAGAGAAGGAAGAGGGAGAGAGAGAAGGGATACGGAGAGAGAGAAGGTAGATGTAGAGAGAAGGGAGATGGAGAAGAAGGAAGATGGAGAAGAGAGAGAGAGAGAGAGAGAGAGAGAGAGAGAGAGAGAGAGAGAGAGAGAGAGAGAGAGAGAGAGAGAGAGAGAGAGATGAGGGAGTGACAAGGGAAATGGAGAGAGAAGGGAGAGTGAGAGAGAAGGGAGAGGGAGAGAGGAGAGAGAAGGGAGAGAGAGAAGAGAGAGGGAGAGACAGAGAGAAGGAAGAGGGTGAGAGAGAAAGGAATGGTTGAGAGAGAGAAGGGAGAGGGAGAGGGAATGACGAGGGAGTTATAAGGGAGAGGGAGAGAGAAGGGAGGGGGAGAGAGAGAAGGGAGTGGAGAGAGAGAGAAGGGAGAGGGAGAGCGAAGGAAAGGGTAGGGGAAAGGAAAAGGGAGAGAATGGAGAGATAAGGAAAAGGGAGATAGCATGGAAAGGGAGAGAGACGGAAGAGGGAGAGAGAAGGAAGAGGGAGAGAGAAGGGATAGGGAGAGAGAAGGGAGAGAAAGGCAGAGGGATAGAGAAGGGAGTGAGAAAAGGGAGAGAGAAAGAAAAGGGAGAGAGAAGGGAAAAGGAGAGAGAAGGAAAAGGGAGAGAGAAGGAAAAGGGAGAGAGAAGGAAAGGGAGAGGGAAGGAAAAGGGAGAGAGAATGGAGAGACAAGGGAGAGGGAGAGACAAGGAAAGGGAGAGAGAAGGGATAGGGAGAGAGAAGGGAGAGGGAGAGAGGAGGGGGTGACAAGGGAGAGAGGAGGGAGAGAGAAGGGAGAGGGAGAGAGAAGGAAAAGGGAGCGGAAAGGAAAAGGGAGAGAGAATGGAAAGGGAGAGAGAAGAAAGATGGAGAGAGAAGGAAGATGGAGAGAGAAGGAAGATGGAGAGAGAAGGAAGAGGGAGAGAGAATGGAGAGACAAGGGAGAGGTAGAAACAAGGCAGAGGGAGCGACAAGGGATAGGGAGAGAGAAGGAAGAGGGAGAGAGAAAAGGGATAGGGAGAGAGAGAAGGGATACGGAGAGAGAGAAGGGATACGGAGAGAGAGAAGGGATACGGAGAGAGAGAAGGTAGATGTAGAGAGAAGGGAGATGGAGAAAGAAGGAAGATGGAGAAGGGAGAGAGAGAAGGGAGAGGGAGAGAGAGAGGTAGAGGGAATGACGAGGGAGTTATAAGGGAGAGGGAGAGAGAAGGGAGGGGGAGAGAGAGAGAGAAGGGAGTGGAGAGAGAGAGAAGGGAGAGGGAGAGCGAAGGAAAGGGGAGGGGAAACTAAAAGGGAGAGAATGGAGAGATAAGGAAAAGGGAGAGAGCATGGAGAGGGAGAGAGAAGGGAGAGGGAGAGAGGAGAGAGAGAAGGGAGAGGGAGAGAGAGAGGTAGAGGGAATGACGAGGGAGTTATAAGGGAGAGGGAGAGAGAAGGGAGGGGGAGAGAGAGAGAGAAGGGAGTGGAGAGAGAGAGAGAAGGGAGAGGGAGAGCGAAGGAAAGGGGAGGGGAAAGGAAAAGGGAGAGAATGGAGAGATAAGGAAAAGGGAGAGAGCATGGAAAGGGAGAGAGCAGTAAGAGGGAGAGAGAAGGAAGAGGGAGAGAGAAGGTATAGGGAGAGAGAAGGGAGAGGGAGATAGAAGGGGGTGACAAGGGAGAGAGGAGGGAGAGAGAAGGGAGAGGGAGAGAGAAGGAAAAGGGAGGGGAAAGGAAAAGGGAGAGAGAATGGAAAGGGAGAGAGAAGGAAGATGGAGAGAGAAGGAAGATGGAGAGAGAAGGAAGATGGAGAGAGAAGGAAGATGGGGAGAGAAGGAAGAGGGAGAGAGAAGGAAGAGGGAGAGAGAATGGAGAGACAAGGGAGAGGTAGAAACAAGGGAGAGGGAGCGACAAGGGATAGGGAGAAGAAGGAAGAGGGAGAGAGAGAAGGGATAGGGAGAGAGAGAAGGGATAGGGAGAGAGAGAAGGGATACGGAGAGAGAGAAGGTAGATGTAGAGAGAAGGGAGATGGAGAAAGAAGGAAGATGGAGAAGGGAGAGAGAGAGAAGGGAGAGAGAGAGAGTGATGAGGGAGTGACAAGGAAAAGGGATTGAGAAGGGAGAGGGAGAGAGAAGGTAGAGGGAGAGAGGAGAGAGAGAAGGGAGAGAGAGAAGGGAGAGGGAGAGGGAGAGAGAAGGAAGAGGGTGAGAGAGAAGGGAAAGGGAGAGAGAGAAGGGAGAGGGAATGACGAGGGAGTTATAAGGGAGAGGGAGAGAGAAGGGAGGGGGAGAGAGAGAATGGAGAGGGAGAGAGAGAGAGAGAAGGGAGAGGGAGAGAGAGAGAAGGGAGAGGGAGAGGTTGAGAAGGGAGAGAGAGAGAAGGGAAAGGGAGAGAGAAGGAAAAGGGAGGGAAAAGGAAAATGGAGAGAGAATGGAAAGGGAGAGAGAAGGAAGATGGAGAGAGAAGGAAGATGGAGAGAGAAGGAAGATGGAGAGAGAAGGAAGATGGGGAGAGAAGGAAGAGGGAGAGGGAAGGAAGAGGGAGAGAGAATGGAGAGACAAGGGAGAGGTAGAAACAAGGGAGAGGGAGCGACAAGGGATAGGGAGAGAGAAGGAAGAGGGAGAGAGAGAAGGGATAGGGAGAGAGAGAAGGGATAGGGAGAGAGAGAAGGGATACGGAGAGAGAGAAGGTAGATGTAGAGAGAAGGGAGATGGAGAAAGAAGGAAGATGGAGAAGGGAGAGAGAGAGAAGGGAGAGAGAGAGAGTGATGAGGGAGTGACAAGGAAAAGGGATTGAGAAGGGAGAGGGAGAGAGAAGGTAGAGGGAGAGAGGAGAGAGAGAAGGGAGAGAGAGAAGGGAGAGGGAGAGGGAGAGAGAAGGAAGAGGGTGAGTGAGAAGGGAAAGGGAGAGAGAGAAGGGAGAGGGAATGACGAGGGAGTTAAAAGGGAGAGGGAGAGAGAAGGGAGGGGGAGAGAGAGAATGGAGAGGGAGAGAGAGAGAGAGAAGGGAGAGGGAGAGAGAGAGAAGGGAGAGGGAGAGGTTGAGAAGGGAGAGAGAGAGAAGGGAAAGGGAGAGAGAGAGAAGGGAGGTCAGGTGTTCAGGATATCCAAGCTTCAACACAGATGCTTTAATCAGTCCCTGCTTCAGCACAGGTGGCTCAATCAGGGTCTCTGTCTTCAAACAAGCCTCTGTTTGAGCCACTTGTGCTGAAGCTGTAAAATTGTGCTGAAGCTGTAAAATCCTCAAATTCAGACCAGTTTGGGGGATTAAGGACTTGAGTTGAGCAGCCATGTGTTCAAATTCTATGATACCTATTATTTACATTTGCATCTAGAGTGCTCTTTAGAAGCGGTTTGTCTCACTTAAGAGTGATTAGAATAGGCCGCAAAATCTTTTGCTGTGTACAGGAAAAAAGAGGCATAACAAACCAAGGCTGCCATCTCTTTATATCACAAGGTTACTCAGCAAACATAACAGAAAAACACAGAGAATACACAGAACAATGCAAAGAGCCACCCACAAACAGAACTGGTTGATGATAAACCAATGAATACCAAATTTCAAACCACAGAAACATTAACATTCACAGTATTTACAATCTTTAACAGAACTCTTATGGAGACAATAAAGGGGGTAGGTGCTCTGGGGAATTTCATACACATGAGCCCCACAAACAGGGCTGGTTGATGATAAACCAATGAATACCATATTTAAAACCACATAAACATTACAAGTTACAGTACTTACAATCTTTATCAGAACTCTTATAGTCAATAAATGTGGATATGGAGAAGGGAGAGAGAAAGAAAAGGGAGAGAGAAGGGAAAGGGAGAGAGAAGGAAAGGGGAGAGAGAAGGAAAGGGAGATAGAAGGAAAAGGGAGAGAGAAGGAAAAGGAAGAGAGAATGGAGAGACAAGGGAGAGGTAGAAACAAGGGAGAGGGAGCGACAAGGAAAGGGAGAGAGAAGGGATAGGGAGAGAGAAGGGAGAGGGAGAGAGAATGGAGTGACACGGGAGAGAGGAGGGAGAGAGAAGGGAGAGAGAAGGAGAGAGAAGGAAAAGGGAGGGGAAAGGAAAAGGGAGAGAGAAGGAAGAGGGAGAGAGAAGGAAGAGGGAGAGAGAAGGAAGAGGGAGAGAGAAGGAAGAGGGAGAGAGAAGGAAGAGGGAGAGAGAAGGAAGAGGGAGAGAGAAGGAAGAGGGAGAGAGAATGGAGAGACAAGGGAGAGGTAGAAACAAGGGAGAGTGAGCGACAAGGGATAGGGAGAGAGAAGGAAGAGGGAGAGAGAGAAGGGAGAGAGAGAGAGAAGGGAGAGAAAGAGAGTGATGAGGGAGTGACAAGGAAAAGGGAGAGAGAAGGGAGAGGGAGAGAGAAGGGAGAAGGAGAGAGGAGAGAGAGAAGGGAGAGAGAGAGAAGGGAGAGGGAGAGACAGACAGAAGGAAGAGGGTGAGAGAGAAGGGAAAGGGAGAGAGAGAGAAGGGAGAGGGAGAGAGAGAGGTAGAGGGAATGATGAGGGAGTTATAAGGGAGAGGGAGAGAGAAGGGAGGGGGAGAGAGAGAGAGAAGGGAGTGGAGAGAGAGAGAAGGGAGAGGGAGAGCGAAGGAAAGGGGAGGGGAAAGGAAAAGGGAGAGAATGGAGAGACAAGGAAAAGGGAGAGAGATTGGAAAGGGAGAGAGAAGGAAGAGGGAGAGAGAAGGGATAGGGAGAGAGAAGGGAGAGAGAAGGCAGAGGGATAGAGAAGGGAGTGAGAAAAGGGAGAGAGAAGGGAGAGAGAAAGGAGAGAGAAAGAAAAGGGAGAGAGAAAGAAAGGGAGAGAGAAGGAAAAGGGAGAGAGAACGAAAGGGAGAGAGAATGGAGAGACAAGGGAGAGGGAGAGACAAGGAAAGGGAGAGAGAAGGGATAGGGAGAGAGAAGGGGGTGACAAGGAAGAGAGGAGGGAGAGAGAAGGGAGAGGGAGAGAGAAGGAAAAGGGAGGGGAAAGGAAGAGGGAGAGAGAAGGAAGAGGGAGAGAGAAGGAAGAGGGAGAGAGAAGGAAGAGGGAGAGAGAAGGAAGAGGGAGAGAGAAGGAAGAGGGAGAGAGAAGGAAGAGGGAGAGAGAAGGAAGAGGGAGAGAGAAGGAAGAGGGAGAGAGAAGGAAGAGGGAGAGAGAAGGAAGAGGGAGAGAGAAGGAAGAGGGAGAGAGAATGGAGAGACAAGGGAGAGGTAGAAACAAGGGAGAGGGAGCGACAAGGGATAGGGAGAGAGAAGGAAGAGGGAGAGAGAGAAGGGATAGGGAGAGAGAGAAGGGATAGGGAGAGAGAGAAGGGATACGGAGAGAGAGAAGGTAGATGTAGAGAGAAGGGAGATGGAGAAGAAGGAAGATGGAGAAGGGAGAGAGAGAGAGAGAGAGAGAGAGAGAGAGAGAGAGAGAGAGAGAGAGAGAGAGAGAGAGAGAGAGAGAGAGAGAGAGAGAGAGAGAGAGAGAAGGGAGAGAGAGAGAGTGATGAGGGAGTGACAAGGAAAAGGGAGAGAGAAGGGAGAGGGAGAGAGAAGGGAGAGGGAGAGAGGAGAGGGAGAGAGGAGAGAGAAGGGCGAGAGAGAGAAGAGAGAGGGAGAGACAGAGAGAAGGAAGAGGGTGAGAGAGAAAGGAATGGTTGAGAGAGAGAAGGGAGAGTGAGAGGGAATGACGAGGGAGTTATAAGGGAGAGGGAGAGAGAAGGGAGGGGGAGAGAGAGAAGGGAGAGGGAGAGAGAGAGAGAAGGGAGAGGGAGAGAGAGAGAGAAGGGAGAGGGAGAGAGAGAGAGAAGGGAGAGGGAGAGGTTGAGAATGGAAAGAGAGAGAAGGGAAAGGGAGAGAGAGAAGGGAGGTCAGGTGTTCAGGATATCCAAGCTTCAACACAGATGCTTTAATCAGTCCCTGCTTCAGCACAGGTGGCTCAATCAGGGTCTCTGTCTTCAAACAAGCCTCTGTTTGAGCCACTTGTGCTGAAGCTGGAAAATCCTGAAATTCAGACATGTTTCGTGGCTTAAGGACTTGAGTTGAGCAGCCATTTGTTCAAATTCTATTATACTTTTTATTTACATTTGCATCTAGAGTACTCTTTAGAAGCGGTTTGTCTCACTTCAGAGTGGCTAGGATAGGCCGCAAAAGCCATTGAGGTTTACAGGGAAAAAAAGAGGCATAACAAACTAAGGCTGCCATCTCTTTATATCACAAGGTTACTCAGCAAACTTAACAGAAAAAACACAGAGAATACACAGAACTATGCAAAGAGCCACCCACAAACAGGGCTGGTTGATGATAAACCAATGAATACCATATTTCAAACCAAAGAAAAATTAACATGTACAGTATTTAAAGTACGTGAATGTGACCGCAATCACCGTTATGAATAGGTATATAGGATCAAACGACAGGTGCTCAAGGGGTATAGATATAATGTTTATCAGAGTTGATCAAAAAAGATTTGATCAGAAGAGTTCCCCTTATATACAGCACTCTATTGTCATTCGTATGGTAAAGGTAGACAACAATTGGTCTTGCAGTATATTACTGCAGATCTGTCAGGTTGGCCAGAATCACTGCGGATATCAGAAAATAATAAAATTTTATTAATTCTACATAGATAATTAAAAACACATATACATGATTAAAAATCCCTTTTTGTGGCTGATATGTAAATAGGATGAGGATTATTTGGATCTATTGCCATATATCATCATATCATGACTCTCAGAGTAATAACAGCAGGTCTGTAATTGATTTGTATGTGGCTAGCTAGCAAACAAATTGGTCTTGCAGTATATTACTGCAGATCTGTCAGGTTGGCCAGAATCACTGCGGATATCAGAAAATAATAAAATTTTATTAATTCTACATAGATAATTAAAAACACATATACATGATTAAAAATCCCTTTTTGTGGCTGATATGTAAATAGGATGAGGATTATTTGGATCTATTGCCATATATCATCATATCATGACTCTCAGAGTAATAACAGCAGGTCTGTAATTGATTTGTATGTGGCTAGCTAGCAAACAAATTGGTCTTGCAGTATATTACTGCAGATCTGTCAGGTTGGCCAGAATCACTGCGGATATCAGAAAATAATAAAATTTTATTAATTCTACATAGATAATTAAAAACACATATACATTATTAAAAATCCCTTTTTGTGGCTGATATGTAAATAGGATGAGGATTATTTGAATCTATTGCCATATATCATCATATCATGACTCTCAGAGTAATAACAGCAGGTCTGTAATTGATTTGCATGTGGCTAGCTAGCAAACAAATTGGTCTTGCAGTATATTACTGCAGATCTGTCAGGTTGGCCAGAATCACTGCGGATATCAGAAAATAATAACATTTTATTAATTCTACATAGATAATTAAAAACACATATACATGATTAAAAATCCCTTTTTGTGGCTGATATGTAAATAGGATGAGGATTATTTGGATCTATTGCCATATATCATCATATCATGACTCTCAGAGTAATAACAGCAGGTCTGTAATTGATTTGTATGTGGCTAGCTAGCAAACAAATTGGTCTTGCAGTATATTACTGCAGATCTGTCAGGTTGGCCAGAATCACTGCGGATATCAGAAAATAATAACATTTTATTAATTCTACATAGATAATTAAAAACACATATACATGATTAAAAATCCCTTTTTGTGGCTGATATGTAAATAGGATGAGGATTATTTGAATCTATTGCCATATATCATCATATCATGACTCTCAGAGTAATAACAGCAGGTCTGTAATTGATTTGTATGTGGCTAGCTAGCAAACAAATGTTGGCAAAAATCACAGTTTGAGATCATATCATAACTCACAGAGTAATAACAGCAGGTCTGTAAATGTTTTGTATGTTATTAACTCGCAGATAGATACTTGCAAAATTCACCATTCAAACCACAATCACTGTCTAACATATATACTGGTATTGCTGCTCTGAATAGATAATTTACAGGGCAACTCTTCTGATCAAATCTTTTTTGATCAACTGATAAACATTTACAGTATTTACAATCTTTATCAGAACTCTTATAGAGACAATAAAAAGTGGATATATATACACACACACACACACACACACACACACACACACACACACACACACACACACACACACACACACACACACACACACACACACACACACACATTACAGTATGTGGGTGTGTATGTGTGTATATTATCTCTAGGGGTAGTTGCTCTGGGCTATTTCATACACAAGAGCCCCACAAACAGGGGTGGTTGAGCCTTTCAGGTACAGACACATCTCAAATAAACACTGATACCTTATGAATATTTCTCTATTAAACAGAAAGTAATCAGCAGCTTTGTGCTTTTTCAGTAACAGACCCTCTTTAATCACAGAAGATTCCCAGAGATAAAAAAATAAAGCAACTTACTGTATTTGAGACACACACCACTCGGTTAAACACTTTGAATTAAAGCCCAGGCCCATCTGACATCACATGATCAGTGACCAATTAGAGAATTTGTAGCAGACAAAAAAACTACAGTGCCCATGAAGCTTTGCTGCAAACTCATCCTGGAGTTCAAGAGTTTACAATGATTGATGTCTTACAACTGGGAGTGAGA
>NW_027454589.1:0-70438 GCF_040206685.1 Ascaphus truei | reverse complement strand
TGAAAGAGGGTCCTCAACTGCATTGCTCTAAAGGGGATTGCATTATATTTTTTCACTTATCTTGGGTAAAATTTATTTGCAGTATGAAAATAGGTAAGTTCGTCTATCAAGATGATGTTCACAAAGGACATACTAACAAGGAGGTAAGTAGTTGAGGTAAGTGAGTACACCTACACAATGCATTGCTTTTATCTCTCAGGATATAAAGCTTTGAGTTGATTTCTCTCCCTTTACACGAGTGTGCCCTTTTAGAGTCAGGCAGTGAACTCTTCGCTACTGTCCCATCTGCAGCGCTAGCTCGACTGTAAATTGGGGGAAGAAAGCATACCCCTTTACGGACGATAGACAGTAGTGCTTCTTCACTCCTAGCATACGGCAGAGGAGAAGCTCCGCTCTGTACAAAACGGATCTAGTCCTCAATGTCCAAGTACTTAGTAGTGAGGTAAAAGCTAGCTCTTTACCTCTAAGGGTGCCTCTCGCTAACATGCAACGAATGCAAGAGTTTTCAAATTTTTGAATGACTAACTGCATATAAATGCAACATGTCAATTGGATAGGGAATAGAATATATACAACAAAATAGAAAGGGCAGGCTCACAGACTGATTCCATGCCCTCCCTCACCCGCTCTTGACCCATGTTCACTATCACCCACCACCTCATCCACCTTCACCCTCACACTCATCCACCTTCACCCACCCACCATTGCCCCCTCACCAACACCTTCACTCACCCACACCTTCACTCATCCCCCTACCTCACCTACATTCACCAACCTTTAACCCCACTTAAACACACCCTCCCTCTTCCACCTTAATCTTCACCCTCCCTCACCCATGTTCACTCTACCTTACTGGCCTCAACCTTACCTACAAAGCCTCCTATACCCATATTAACCATCCCTCACCCACCTTCAACATCACCTTCCCACACCCTCCTTCACCCAACCTCCCTCACCCACCTTCTACCCTCATCATCCATATTAAAATTCACCTTCACCACCCTTACCTGCACACCAATACCCAGCCTCACCCTTGCCCACTCACCCATACCTGAACTGACCCACACTTTTTTCACCCACCTTCATCCTCACCCTCCCAGACACATTTACTCACCCTCCCTAATCCACCTTCAACACCACCTACCCACTCTCTTCATCATCCACCTTCCCTCAAAAACCTTCAACCTCCTTACCCACACCCACCATACATCCCTAAACCTCCCTCACCCACCTACCCACAACCTCCCTCACGTTCTTACCCACTTACACTTTTTCTTACCACACTTTCAACCCCAAACCACACCCTCCCTAAATTGTTCAGAACTTAACTCTCATTGGCCAAGTACCTAAATGAGTCACATAACTAAAAATGTTCTATTCTTTTTTCACCAAACACAAATACAAAAATAATCGTAAGGGTCAACCCTAACCCTAACTTTCAACGCTAACCCTAACTCTTCTCTGATTGGTTAGTACCCAAATGAGTCACATACCTAAATTTTCGTATTCCCCTATAACCCTAACCCTAACCCTAACCCTAACCCTAACCCTAACCCTAACCCTAACCCTAACCCTAACCCTAACCCTAACCCTAACCCTAACCCTAACCCTAACCCTAACCCTAACCCTAACCCTAACCCTAACCCTAACCCTAACCCTAACCCAAATAGAAAAATAACCCTAACTTTCAACCCTAACTTTCAACCCTAACTTTCAACCCTAACTCTTCTCTGATTGGTTAGTACCCAAATGAGTCACATACCTAAATTTTCGTATTCCCCTATAACCCTGGGCCAAACAAAAATAGAAAAATAATCCTAAGTGTCAACCCTAACTTTCAACCCTAACTTTCAACCCTAACTCTTCTCTGATTGGTTAGTACCCAAATGAGTCACATACCTAAATTTTCGTATTCCCCTATAACCCTGGGCCAAACAAAAATAGAAAAATAATCCTAAGTGTCAACCCTAACTTTCAACCCTAACTTTCAACCCTAACTTTCAACCCTAACTTTCAACCCTAACTCTTCTCTGATTGGTTAGTACCCAAATGAGTCACATACCTAAATTTTCGTATTCCCCTATAACCCTGGGCCAAACAAAAATCGAAAAATAATCCTAAGTGTCAACCCTAACTTTCAACCCTAACTTTCAACCCTAACTTTCAACCCTAACTTTCAACCCTAACTTTCAACCCTAACTCTTCTCTGATTGGTTAGTACCCAAATGAGTCACATACCTAAATTTTCGTATTCCCCTATAACCCTGGGCCAAACAAAAATAGAAAAATAATCCTAAGTGTCAACCCTAACTTTCAACCCTAACTTTCAACCCTAACTTTCAACCCTAACTTTCAACCCTAACTCTTCTCTGATTGGTTAGTACCCAAATGAGTCACATACCTAAATTTTCGTATTCCCCTATAACCCTAACCCTAACCCTAACCCTAACCCTAACCCTAACCCTAACCCTAACCCTAACCCTAACCCTAACCCTAACTTTCAACCCTAACTTTCAACCTTAACTTTCAACCCTAACTCTTCTCTGATTGGTTAGTACCCAAATGAGTCACATACCTAAATTTTCGTATTCCCCTATAACCCTAACCCTAACCCTAACCCTAACCCTAATAATCCTAAGTGTCAACCCTAACTTTCAACCCTAACTTTCAACCCTAACTTTCAACCCTAACTTTCAACCCTAACTCTTCTCTGATTGGTTAGTACCCAAATGAGTCACATACCTAAATTTTCGTATTCCCCTATAACCCTAACCCTAACCCTAACCCTAACCCTAACCCTAACCCTAACCCTAACCCTAACCCTAACCCTAACCCTAACCCTAACCCTAACCCTAACCCTAACTTTCAACCCTAACTTTCAACCCTAACTTTCAACCCTAACTCTTCTCTGATTGGTTAGTACCCAAATGAGTCACATACCTAAATTTTCGTATTCCCCTATAACCCTGGGCCAAACAAAAATAGAAAAATAATCCTAAGTGTCAACCCTAACTTTCAACCCTAACTTTCAACCCTAACTTTCAACCCTAACTTTCAACCCTAACTCTTCTCTGATTGGTTAGTACCCAAATGAGTCACATACCTAAATTTTCGTATTCCCCTATAACCCTGGGCCAAACAAAAATCGAAAAATAATCCTAACTTTCAACCCTAACTTTCAACCCTAACTTTCAACCCTAACTTTCAACCCTAACTTTCAACCCTAACTCTTCTCTGATTGGCTAGTACCCAAATGAGTCACATACCTAAATTTTCGTATTCCCCTATAACCCTAACCCTAACCCTAACCCTAACCCTAACCCTAACCCTAACCCTAACCCTAACCCTAACCCTAACCCTAACCCTAACCCTAACCCTAACCCTAACCCTAACCCTAACCCTAACCCTAACCCTAACCCTAACCCTAACCCTAACCCTAACCCTAACCCTAACCCTAACCCTAACCCTAACCCTAACCCTAACCCTAACCCTAACCCTAACCCAAATGAGTCACATACCTAAATTTTCGTATTCCCCTATAACCCTAACCCTAACCCTAACCCTAACCCTAACCCTAACCCTAACCCTAACCCTAACCCTAACCCTAACCCTAACCCTAACCCTAACCCTAACCCTAACCCTAACCCTAACCCTAACCCTAACCCTAACCCTAACCCTAACCCTAACCCTAACCCTAACCCTAACCCTAACCCTAACCCTAACCCTAACTTTCAACCCTAACTCTTCTCTGATTGGTTAGTACCCAAATGAGTCACATACCTAAATTTTCGTATTCCCCTATAACCCTGGGCCAAACAAAAATAGAAAAATAATCCTAAGTGTCAACCCTAACTTTCAACCCTAACTTTCAACCCTAACTTTCAACCCTAACTTTCAACCCTAACTTTCAACCCTAACTTTCAACCCTAACTCTTCTCTGATTGGTTAGTACCCAAATGAGTCACATACCTAAATTTTCGTATTCCCCTATAACCCTAACCCTAACCCTAACCCTAACCCTAACCCTAACCCTAACCCTAACCCTAACCCTAACCCTAACCCTAACCTTCAACCCTAACCTTCAACCCTAACCCTAACTTTCAACCCTAACTTTCAACCCTAACTTTCAACCCTAACTTTCAACCCTAACTTTCAACCCTAACTTTCAACCCTAACTCTTCTCTGATTGGTTAGTACCCAAATGAGTCACATACCTAAATTTTCGTATTCCCCTATAACCCTGGGCCAAACAAAAATAGAAAAATAATCCTAAGTGTCAACCCTAACTTTCAACCCTAACTTTCAACCCTAACTTTCAACCCTAACTTTCAACCCTAACTTTCAACCCTAACTCTTCTCTGATTGGTTAGTACCCAAATGAGTCACATACCTAAATTTTCGTATTCCCCTATAACCCTGGGCCAAACAAAAATAGAAAAATAATCCTAAGTGTCAACCCTAACTTTCAACCCTAACTTTCAACCCTAACTTTCAACCCTAACTTTCAACCCTAACTTTCAACCCTAACTTTCAACCCTAACTTTCAACCCTAACTTTCAACCCTAACTTTCAACCCTAACTCTTCTCTGATTGGTTAGTACCCAAATGAGTCACATACCTAAATTTTCGTATTCCCCTATAACCCTAACCCTAACCCTAACCCTAACCCTAACCCTAACCCTAACCCTAACCCTAACCCTAACTCTTCTCTGATTGGTTAGTACCCAAATGAGTCACAAACCTAAATTTTCGTATTCCCCTATAACCCTAACCCTAACCCTAACCCTAACCCAAAAATAGACAAATAATCCTAACTTTCAACCCTAACTTTCAACCCTAACTTTCAACCCTAACTTTCAACCCTAACTTTCAACCCTAACTCTTCTCTGATTGGTTAGTACCCAAATGAGTCACATACCTAAATTTTCGTATTCCCCTATAACCCTGGGCCAAACAAAAATAGAAAAATAATCCTAAGTGTCAACCCTAACTTTCAACCCTAACTTTCAACCCTAACTTTCAACCCTAACTTTCAACCCTAACTCTTCTCTGATTGGTTAGTACCCAAATGAGTCACATACCTAAATTTTCGTATTCCCCTATAACCCTGGGCCAAACAAAAATAGAAAAATAATCCTAAGTGTCAACCCTAACTTTCAACCCTAACTTTCAACCCTAACTTTCAACCCTAACTTTCAACCCTAACTTTCAACCCTAACTTTCAACCCTAACTTTCAACCCTAACTCTTCTCTGATTGGTTAGTACCCAAATGAGTCACATACCTAAATTTTCGTATTCCCCTATAACCCTAACCCTAACCCTAACCCTAACCCTAACCCTAACCCTAACCCTAACTTTCAACCCTAACTTTCAACCCTAACTTTCAACCCTAACTTTCAACCCTAACTTTCAACCCTAACTTTCAACCCTAACTCTTCTCTGATTGGTTAGTACCCAAATGAGTCACATACCTAAATTTTCGTATTCCCCTATAACCCTGGGCCAAACAAAAATAGAAAAATAATCCTAAGTGTCAACCCTAACTTTCAACCCTAACTTTCAACCCTAACTTTCAACCCTAACTTTCAACCCTAACTCTTCTCTGATTGGTTAGTACCCAAATGAGTCACATACCTAAATTTTCGTATTCCCCTATAACCCTAACCCTAACCCTAACCCTAACCCTAACCCTAACCCTAACCCTAACCTTAATACCCTAACCCTAACCCTAACCCTAATACCCTAACCCTAACCCTAACCCTAATACCCTAACCCTAACCCTAACCCTAACCCTAACCCTAACCCTAACCCTAACCCTAACCTTCAACCCTAACCTTCAACCCTAACCCTAACTTTCAACCCTAACTTTCAACCCTAACTTTCAACCCTAACTTTCAACCCTAACTCTTCTCTGATTGGTTAGTACCCAAATGAGTCACATACCTAAATTTTCGTATTCCCCTATAACCCTGGGCCAAACAAAAATAGAAAAATAATCCTAAGTGTCAACCCTAACTTTCAACCCTAACTTTCAACCCTAACTTTCAACCCTAACTTTCAACCCTAACTTTCAACCCTAACTCTTCTCTGATTGGTTAGTACCCAAATGAGTCACATACCTAAATTTTCGTATTCCCCTATAACCCTGGGCCAAACAAAAATAGAAAAATAATCCTAAGTGTCAACCCTAACTTTCAACCCTAACTTTCAACCCTAACTTTCAACCCTAACTTTCAACCCTAACTTTCAACCCTAACTTTCAACCCTAACTCTTCTCTGATTGGTTAGTACCCAAATGAGTCACATACCTAAATTTTCGTATTCCCCTATAACCCTAACCCTAACCCTAACCCTAACCCTAACCCTAACCCTAACCCTAACTCTTCTCTGATTGGTTAGTACCCAAATGAGTCACAAACCTAAATTTTCGTATTCCCCTATAACCCTAACCCTAACCCTAACCCTAACCCAAAAATAGACAAATAATCCTAACTTTCAACCCTAACTTTCAACCCTAACTTTCAACCCTAACTTTCAACCCTAACTTTCAACCCTAACTCTTCTCTGATTGGTTAGTACCCAAATGAGTCACATACCTAAATTTTCGTATTCCCCTATAACCCTAACCCTAACCCTAACCCTAACCCTAACCCTAACCCTAACCCTAACCCTAACCCTAACCCTAACCCTAACCCTAACCCTAACTTTCAACCCTAACTTTCAACCCTAACTTTCAACCCTAACTTTCAACCCTAACTCTTCTCTGATTGGTTAGTACCCAAATGAGTCACATACCTAAATTTTCGTATTCCCCTATAACCCTAACCCTAACCCTAACCCTAACCCTAACCCTAACCCTAACCCTAACCCTAACCCTAACCCTAACCCTAACCCAACCCTAACTTTCAACCCTAACTTTCAACCCTAACTTTCAACCCTAACTTTCAACCCTAACTTTCAACCCTAACTCTTCTCTGATTGGTTAGTACCCAAATGAGTCACATACCTAAATTTTCGTATTCCCCTATAACCCTGGGCCAAACAAAAATAGAAAAATAATCCTAACTTTCAACCCTAACTTTCAACCCTAACTTTCAACCCTAACTTTCAACCCTAACTCTTCTCTGATTGTTTAGTACCCAAATGAGTCACATACCTAAATTTTCGTATTCCCCTATAACCCTGGGCCAAACAAAAATAGAAAAATAATCCTAACTTTCAACCCTAACTTTCAACCCTAACTTTCAACCCTAACTTTCAACCCTAACTTTCAACCCTAACTCTTCTCTGATTGGTTAGTACCCAAATGAGTCACATACCTAAATTTTCGTATTCCCCTATAACCCTGGGCCAAACAAAAATAGAAAAATAATCCTAACTTTCAACCCTAACTTTCAACCCTAACTTTCAACCCTAACTTTCAACCCTAACTCTTCTCTGATTGGTTAGTACCCAAATGAGTCACATACCTAAATTTTCGTATTCCCCTATAACCCTGGGCCAAACAAAAATAGAAAAATAATCCTAAGTGTCAACCCTAACTTTCAACCCTAACTTTCAACCCTAACTTTCAACCCTAACTCTTCTTTGATTGGTTAGTACCCAAATGAGTCACATACCTACATTTTCGTATTCCCCTATAACCCTGGGCCAAACAAAAATAGAAAAATAATCCTAACTTTCAACCCTAACTTTCAACCCTAACTTTCAACCCTTACTTTCAACCCTAACTCTTCTCTGATTGGTTAGTACCCAAATGAGTCACATACCTAAATTTTCGTATTCCCCTATAACCCTGGGCCAAACAAAAATAGAAAAATAATTCTAACTTTCAACCCTAACTTTCAACCCTAACTTTCAACCCTAACTTTCAACCCTAACTTTCAACCCTAACTCTTCTCTGATTGGTTAGTACCCAAATGAGTCACATACCTAAATTTTCGTATTCCCCTATAACCCTGGGCCAAACAAAAATAGAAAAATAATCCTAAGTGTCAACCCTAACTTTCAACCCTAACTTTCAACCCTAACTTTCAACCCTAACTCTTCTCTGATTGGTTAGTACCCAAATGAGTCACATACCTAAATTTTCGTATTCCCCTATCACCCTGGGCCAAACAAAAATAGAAAAATAATCCTAACTTTCAACCCTAACTTTCAACCCTAACTTTCAACCCTAACTTTCAACCCTAACTCTTCTCTGATTGGTTAGTACCCAAATGAGTCACATACCTAAATTTTCGTATTCCCCTATAACCCTGGGCCAAAAAAAAATAGAAAAATAATCCTAACTTTCAACCCTAACTTTCAACCCTAACTTTCAACCCTAACTTTCAACCCTAACTTTCAACCCTAACTCTTCTCTGATTGGTTAGTACCCAAATGAGTCACATACCTAAATTTTTGTATTCCCCTATAACCCTGGGCCAAACAAAAATAGAAAAATAATCCTAAGTGTCAACCCTAACTTTCAACCCTAACTTTCAACCCTAACTTTCAACCCTAACTTTCAACCCTAACTCTTCTCTGATTGGTTAGTACCCAAATGAGTCACATACCTAAATTTTCGTATTCCCCTATAACCCTGGGCCAAACAAAAATAGAAAAATAATCCTAAGTGTCAACCCTAACTTTCAACCCTAACTTTCAACCCTAACTTTCAACCCTAACTTTCAACCCTAACTCTTCTCTGATTGGTTAGTACCCAAATGAGTCACATACCTAAATTTTCATATTCCCCTATAACCCTGGGCCAAACAAAAATAGACAAATAATCCTAAGTGTCAACCCTAACTTTCAACCCTAACTTTCAACCCTAACTTTCAACCCTAACTCTTCTCTGATTGGTTAGTACCCAAATGAGTCACATACCTAAATTTTCGTATTCCCCTATAACCCTAACCCTAACCCTAACCCTAACCCTAACCCTAACCCTAACCCTAACCCTAACCCTAACCCTAACCCTAACCCTAACCCTAACCCTAACCCTAACCCTAACCCTAACCCTAACCCTAACTTTCAACCCTAACTTTCAACCCTAACTCTTCTCTGATTGGTTAGTACCCAAATGAGTCACATACCTAAATTTTCGTATTCCCCTATAACCCTGGGCCAAACAAAAATAGAAAAATAATCCTAAGTGTCAACCCTAACTTTCAACCCTAACTTTCAACCCTAACTTTCAACCCTAACTTTCAACCCTAACTTTCAACCCTAACTCTTCTCTGATTGGTTAGTACCCAAATGAGTCACATACCTAAATTTTCGTATTCCCCTATAACCCTAACCCTAACCCTAACCCTAACCCTAACCCTAACCCTAACCCTAACCCTAACCCTAACCCTAACCCCTATAACCCTGGGCCAAACAAAAATAGAAAAATAATCCTAAGTGTCAACCCTATCTTTCAACCCTAACTTTCAACCCTAACTTTCAACCCTAACTTTCAACCCTAACTCTTCTCTGATTGGTTAGTACCCAAATGAGTCACATACCTAAATTTTCGTATTCCCCTATAACCCTGGGCCAAAAAAAAATAGAAAAATAATCCTAACTTTCAACCCTAACTTTCAACCCTAACTTTCAACCCTAACTTTCAACCCTAACTTTCAACCCTAACTCTTCTCTGATTGGTTAGTACCCAAATGAGTCACATACCTAAATTTTTGTATTCCCCTATAACCCTGGGCCAAACAAAAATAGAAAAATAATCCTAAGTGTCAACCCTAACTTTCAACCCTAACTTTCAACCCTAACTTTCAACCCTAACTTTCAACCCTAACTCTTCTCTGATTGGTTAGTACCCAAATGAGTCACATACCTAAATTTTCGTATTCCCCTATCACCCTGGGCCAAACAAAAATAGAAAAATAATCCTAACTTTCAACCCTAACTTTCAACCCTAACTTTCAACCCTAACTTTCAACCCTAACTCTTCTCTGATTGGTTAGTACCCAAATGAGTCACATACCTAAATTTTCGTATTCCCCTATAACCCTGGGCCAAAAAAAAATAGAAAAATAATCCTAACTTTCAACCCTAACTTTCAACCCTAACTTTCAACCCTAACTTTCAACCCTAACTTTCAACCCTAACTCTTCTCTGATTGGTTAGTACCCAAATGAGTCACATACCTAAATTTTTGTATTCCCCTATAACCCTGGGCCAAACAAAAATAGAAAAATAATCCTAAGTGTCAACCCTAACTTTCAACCCTAACTTTCAACCCTAACTTTCAACCCTAACTTTCAACCCTAACTCTTCTCTGATTGGTTAGTACCCAAATGAGTCACATACCTAAATTTTCGTATTCCCCTATAACCCTGGGCCAAACAAAAATAGAAAAATAATCCTAAGTGTCAACCCTAACTTTCAACCCTAACTTTCAACCCTAACTTTCAACCCTAACTTTCAACCCTAACTCTTCTCTGATTGGTTAGTACCCAAATGAGTCACATACCTAAATTTTCATATTCCCCTATAACCCTGGGCCAAACAAAAATAGACAAATAATCCTAAGTGTCAACCCTAACTTTCAACCCTAACTTTCAACCCTAACTTTCAACCCTAACTCTTCTCTGATTGGTTAGTACCCAAATGAGTCACATACCTAAATTTTCGTATTCCCCTATAACCCTAACCCTAACCCTAACCCTAACCCTAACCCTAACCCTAACCCTAACCCTAACCCTAACCCTAACCCTAACCCTAACCCTAACCCTAACCCTAACCCTAACCCTAACTTTCAACCCTAACTTTCAACCCTAACTCTTCTCTGATTGGTTAGTACCCAAATGAGTCACATACCTAAATTTTCGTATTCCCCTATAACCCTGGGCCAAACAAAAATAGAAAAATAATCCTAAGTGTCAACCCTAACTTTCAACCCTAACTTTCAACCCTAACTTTCAACCCTAACTTTCAACCCTAACTTTCAACCCTAACTCTTCTCTGATTGGTTAGTACCCAAATGAGTCACATACCTAAATTTTCGTATTCCCCTATAACCCTAACCCTAACCCTAACCCTAACCCTAACCCTAACCCTAACCCTAACCCTAACCCTAACCCTAACCCTAACCCTAACCCTAACCCCTATAACCCTGGGCCAAACAAAAATAGAAAAATAATCCTAAGTGTCAACCCTATCTTTCAACCCTAACTTTCAACCCTAACTTTCAACCCTAACTTTCAACCCTAACTTTCAACCCTAACTCTTCTCTGATTGGTTAGTACCCAAATGAGTCACATACCTAAATTTTCGTATTCCCCTATAACCCTGGGCCAAACAAAAATAGAAAAATAATCCTAACTTTCAACCCTAACTTTCAACCCTAACTTTCAACCCTAACTTTCAACCCTAACTTTCAACCCTAACTCTTCTCTGATTGGTTAGTACCCAAATGAGTCACATACCTAAATTTTCGTATTCCCCTATAACCCTGGGCCAAACAAAAATAGAAAATTAATCCTAAGTGTCAACCCTAACTTTCAACCCTAACTTTCAACCCTAACTTTCAACCCTAACTCTTCTCTGATTGGTTAGTACCCAAATGAGTCACATACCTAAATTTTCGTATTCCCCTATCACCCTGGGCCAAACAAAAATAGAAAAATAATCCTAACTTTCAACCCTAACTTTCAACCCTAACTTTCAACCCTAACTCTTCTCTGATTGGTTAGTACCCAAATGAGTCACATACCTAAATTTTCGTATTCCCCTATAACCCTGGGCCAAACAAAAATAGAAAAATAATCCTAAGTGTCAACCCTAACGTTCAACCCTAACTTTCAACCCTAACTTTCAACCCTAACTTTCAACCCTAACTTTCAACCCTAACTTTCAACCCTAACTCTTCTCTGATTGGTTAGTACCCAAATGAGTCACATACCTAAATTTTCGTATTCCCCTATAACCCTGGGCCAAACAAAAATAGAAAAATAATCCTAAGTGTCAACCCTAACTTTCAACCCTAACTTTCAACCCTAACTTTCAACCCTAACTTTCAACCCTAACTTTCAACCCTAACTCTTCTCTGATTGGTTAGTACCCAAATGAGTCACATACCTAAATTTTCGTATTCTTCTATAACCCTGGGCCAAACAAAAATAGAAAAATAATCCTAAGTGTCAACCCTAACTTTCAACCCTAACTTTCAACCCTAACTTTCAACCCTAACTTTCAACCCTAACTTTCAACCCTAACTCTTCTCTGATTGGTTAGTACCCAAATGAGTCACATACCTAAATTTTCGTATTCCCCTATAACCCTGGGCCAAACAAAAATAGAAAAATAATCCTAAGTGTCAACCCTAACTTTCAACCCTAACTTTCAACCCTAACTTTCAACCCTAACTTTCAACCCTAACTTTCAACCCTAACTTTCAACCCTAACTTTCAACCCTAACTCTTCTCTGATTGGTTAGTACCCAAATGAGTCACATACCTAAATTTTCGTATTCCCCTTTAACCCTGGGCCAAACAAAAATAGAAAAATAATCCTAAGTGTCAACCCTAACTTTCAACCCTAACTTTCAACCCTAACTTTCAACCCTAACTTTCAACCCTAACTCTTCTCTGATTGGTTAGTACCCAAATGAGTCACATACCTAAATTTTCGTATTCCCCTATAACCCTGGGCCAAACAAAAATAGAAAAATAATCCTAAGTGTCAACCCTAACTTTCAACCCTAACTTTCAACCCTAACTTTCAACCCTAACTCTTCTCTGATTGGTTAGTACCCAAATGAGTCACATACCTAAATTTTCGTATTCCCCTATCACCCTGGGCCAAACAAAAATAGAAAAATAATCCTAACTTTCAACCCTAACTTTCAACCCTAACTTTCAACCCTAACTTTCAACCCTAACTTTCAACCCTAACTCTTCTCTGATTGGTTAGTACCCAAATGAGTCACATACCTAAATTTTCGTATTCCCCTATAACCCTGGGCCAAACAAAAATAGAAAAATAATCCTAAGTGTCAACCCTAACTTTCAACCCTAATTTTCAACCCTAACTTTCAACCCTAACTTTCAACCCTAACTTTCAACCCTAACTTTCAACCCTAACTCTTCTCTGATTGGTTAGTACCCAAATGAGTCACATACCTAAATTTTCGTATTCCCCTATAACCCTGGGCCAAAAAAAAATAGAAAAATAATCCTAAGTGTCAACCCTAACTTTCAACCCTAACTTTCAACCCTAACTTTCAACCCTAACTTTCAACCCTAACTTTCAACCCTAACTTTCAACCCTAACTCTTCTCTGATTGGTTAGTACCCAAATGAGTCACATACCTAAATTTTCGTATTCCCCTATAACCCTGGGCCAAACAAAAATAGAAAAATAATCCTAAGTGTCAACCCTAACTTTCAACCCTAACTTTCAACCCTAACTTTCAACCCTAACTTTCAACCCTAACTCTTCTCTGATTGGTTAGTACCCAAATGAGTCACATACCTAAATTTTCGTATTCCCCTATAACCCTGGGCCAAACAAAAATAGAAAAATAATCCTAAGTGTCAACCCTAACTTTCAACCCTAACTTTCAACCCTAACTTTCAACCCTAACTTTCAACCCTAACTCTTCTCTGATTGGTTAGTACCCAAATGTGTCACATACCTAAATTTTCGTATTCCCCTATAACCCTGGGCCAAACAAAAATAGAAAAATAATCCTAAGTGTCAACCCTAACTTTCAACCCTAACTTTCAACCCTAACTTTCAACCCTAACTTTCAACCCTAACTCTTCTCTGATTGGTTAGTACCCAAATGAGTCACATACCTAAATTTTCGTATTCCCCTATAACCCTGGGCCAAACAAAAATAGACAAATAATCCTAAGTGTCAACCCTAACTTTCAACCCTAACTTTCAACCCTAACTTTCAACCCTAACTTTCAACCCTAACTTTCAACCCTAACTTTCAACCCTAACTCTTCTCTGATTGGTTAGTACCCAAATGAGTCACATACCTAAATTTTCGTATTCCCCTATAACCCTGGGCCAAACAAAAATAGAAAAATAATCCTAAGTGTCAACCCTAACTTTCAACCCTAACTTTCAACCCTAACTTTCAACCCTAACTTTCAACCCTAACTTTCAACCCTAACTTTCAACCCTAACTTTCAACCCTAACTCTTCTCTGATTGGTTAGTACCCAAATGAGTCTTACCTAAATTTTCGTATTCCCCTATAACCCTGGGCCAAACAAAAATAGAAAAATAATCCTAACTTTCAACCCTAACTTTCAACCCTAACTTTCAACCCTAACTTTCAACCCTAACTTTCAACCCTAACTTTCAACCCTAACTCTTCTCTGATTGGTTAGTACCCAAATGAGTCACATACCTAAATTTTCGTATTCCCCTATAACCCTAACCCTAACCCTAACCCTAACCCTAACCCTAACCCTGGGCCAAACAAAAATAGAAAAATAATCCTAAGTGTCAACCCTAACTTTCAACCCTAACTTTCAACCCTAACTTTCAACCCTAACTTTCAACCCTAACTCTTATCTGATTGGTTAGTACCCAAATGAGTCACATACCTAAATTTTCGTATTCCCCTATAACCCTGGGCCAAACAAAAATAGAAAAATAATCCTAAGTGTCAACCCTAACTTTCAACCCTAACTTTCAACCCTAACTTTCAACCCTAACTTTCAACCCTAACTCTTCTCTGATTGGTTAGTACCCAAATGAGTCACATACCTAAATTTTCGTATTCCCCTATAACCCTAACCCTAACCCTAACTTTCAACCCTAACTTTCAACCCTAACTTTCAACCCTAACTCTTCTCTGATTGGTTAGTACCCAAATGAGTCACATACCTAAATTTTCGTATTCCCCTATAACCCTGGGCCAAACAAAAATAGAAAAATAATCCTAAGTGTCAACCCTAACTTTCAACCCTAACTTTCAACCCTAACTTTCAACCATAACTTTCAACCCTAACTCTTCTCTGATTGGTTAGTACCCAAATGAGTCACATACCTAAATTTTCGTATTCCCCTATAACCCTGGGCCAAACAAAAATAGAAAAATAATCCTAAGTGTCAACCCTAACTTTCAACCCTAACTTTCAACCCTAACTTTCAACCCTAACTCTTCTCTGATTGGTTAGTACCCAAATGAGTCACATACCTAAATTTTCGTATTCCCCTATAACCCTGGGCCAAACAAAAATAGAAAAATAATCCTAACTTTCAACCCTAACTTTCAACCCTAACTTTCAACCCTAACTTTCAACCCTAACTTTCAACCCTAACTCTTCTCTGATTGGTTAGTACCCAAATGAGTCACATACCTAAATTTTCGTATTCCCCTATAACCCTAACCCTAACCCTAACCCTAACCCTAACCCTAACCCTAACCCTAAATTTTCGTATTCCCCTATAACCCTGGGCCAAACAAAAATAGAAAAATAATCCTAAGTGTCAACCCTATCTTTCAACCCTAACTTTCAACCCTAACTTTCAACCCTAACTTTCAACCCTAACTTTCAACCCTAACTTTCAACCCTAACTTTCAACCCTAACTCTTCTCTGATTGGTTAGTACCCAAATGAGTCACATACCTAAATTTTCGTATTCCCCTATAACCCTAACCCTAACCCTAACCCTAACCCTAACCAGTGTCAACCCTAACTTTCAACCCTAACTTTCAACCCATACCTAAATTTTCGTATTCCCCTATAACCCTAACCCTAACCCTAACCCTAACCCTAACCCTAACCCTAACCCTAACCCTAACCCTAACCCTAACCCTAACCCTAACCCTAACCCTAACCCTAACCCTAACCCTAACCCTAACCCTAACCCTAACCCTAACCCTAACCCTAACCCTAACCCTAACCCTAACCCTAACCCTAACCCTAACCCTAACCCTAACCCTAACCCTAACCCTAACCCTAACCCTAACCCTAACCCTAACCCTAACCCTAACCCTAACCCTAACCCTAACCCTAACCCTAACCCTAACCCTAACCCTAACCCTAACCCTAACCCTAACCCTAACCCTAACCCTAACCCTAACCCTAACCCTAACCCTAACCCTAACCCTAACCCTAACCCTAACCCTAACCCTAACCCTAACCCTAACCCTAACCCTAACCCTAACCCTAACCCTAACCCTAACCCTAACCCTAACCCTAACCCTAACCCTAACCCTAACCCTAACCCTAACCCTAACCCTAACCCTAACCCTAACCCTAACCCTAACCCTTACTCTCACCTTTTCCTTTTCTCTCCCTTTTCCTTTTCTCTCCCTTTTCCTTTTCTCTCCCTTTTCCTTTTCTCTCCCTTTTCCTTTTCTCTCCCTTTTCCTTTTCTCTCCCTTTTCCTTTTCTCTCCCTTTTCCTTTTCTCTCCCTTTTCCTTTTCTCTCCCTTTTCCTTTTCTCTCCCTTTTCCTTTTCTCTCCCTTTTCCTTTTCTCTCCCTTTTCCTTTTCTCTCCCTCTCCCTTCTCTCTCCCTCTCCCTTCTCTGTCCCTCCTCTCACACTTGTCACTCCCTTCTCTCTCCCTCTCCCTTCTCTCTCCCTCTCCCTTCTCTCTCCCTCTCCCTTCTCTCAAATTTTTTCTCTCTTACTGCCACTCTATCTCTTTCATTTCAACCCGTCTCTTGCTCTCACACACATTTCTTTCTTCCACTTCTCTCTCTCTCTTTCTTTCTCACACCGTCTCTTTCTCTCCCTGCTCTCTATTACTCTCCCTGACTAGCATCCCTGCTCCTTCTAAATCACCTGTATTTTACTCTCACAAATGTCCTTTCTTTCTCTCTCTCTCTCAAGGACTACCACTCTCCCCTCTCTCTCACAAACCCCTCTCTCACTCAGTCTAAGCATCGTTTATTTAGTCCATCAGTGAAAGAGGGTCCTCAACTGCATTGCTCTAAAGGGGATTGCATTATATTTTTTCACTTATCTTGGGTAAAATTTATTTGCAGTATGAAAATAGGTAAGTTCGTCTATCAAGATGCTGTTCACAAAGGACATACAAACAAGGAGGTAAGTAGTAGAGGTAAGTGAGTACACCTACACAATGCATTGCTTTTATCTCTCAGGATATAAAGCTTTGAGTTGATTTCTCTCCCTTTACACGAGTGTGCCCTTTTAGAGTCAGGCAGTGAACTCTTCGCTACTGTCCCATCTGCAGCGCTAGCTCGACTGTAAATTGGGGGAAGAAAGCATACCCCTTTACGGACGATAGACAGTAGTGCTTCTTCACTCCTAGCATACGGCAGAGGAGAAGCTCCGCTCTGTACAAAATGGATCTAGTCCTCAATGTCCAAGTACTTAGTAGTGAGGTAAAAGCTAGCTCTTTACCTCTAAGGGTGCCTCTCGCTAACATGCAACGAATGCAAGAGTTTTCAAATTTTTGAATGACTAACTGCATATAAATGCAACATGTCAATTGGATAGGGAATAGAATATATACAACAAAATAGAAAGGGCAGGCTCACAGACTGATTCCATGCCCTCCCTCACCTGCTCTTACCCTCCTTGACCCATGTTCACTATAACCCACCACCTCATCCACCTTCACCCACCCACCATTGCCCATTCACCAACACCTTCACTCACCCACACCTTCACTCATCCACTTTCAACCTACCTCACCTACATTCACCAACCTTTAACCCCACCTAAACACACCCTCCCTCTTCCACCTTAATCATCACCCTCCCTTACCCACGTTTACTCTACCTTACTGGCCTCAACCTTACCTACAAAGCCTCCTATACCCATATTAACCATCCCTCACCCACCTTCAACATCACCTTCCCAAACCCTCCTTCACCCAACCTCCCTCACCCACCTTCTACCCTCCATCATCCATATTAAAATTCACCTTCACCACCCTTACCTGCACACCCATACCCAGCCTCACCCTTGCCCACTCACCCATACCTTAACTGACCCACACTTTTTTCACCCACCTTCATCCTCACCCTCCCAAACACATTTACTCACCCTCCCTAATCCACCTACAACACCACCTACCCACTCTCTTCATCATCCACCTTCCCTCACAAACCTTCAACCTCCCTTACCCACACCCACCATACATCCCTAAACCTCCCTCACCCACCTACCCACAACCTCCCTCACCTGCTTACCCACTTACACTTTTTCTTACCACACTTTCAACCCCAAACCACACCCTCCCTAAATTATTCAGAACTTAACTCTCATTGGTCAAGTGTGACTAAATGAGTCACATAACTAAAAATGTTCTATTCTTTTTTAACCAAACACAAATACAAAAATAATCATAAGGTCAACCCTAACTTTGAACACTAACCCTAACTCTTCTCTGATTGGTTAGTACCCAAATGAGTCACATACCTAAATTTTCGTATTCCCCTATAACCCTGGGACAAACAAAAATAGAAAAATAATCCTAACTTTCAACCCTAACTTTCAACCCTAACTTTCAACCCTAACTTTCAACCCTAACTTTCAACCCTAACTTTCAACCCTAACTTTCAACCCTAACTTTCAACCCTAACTCTTCTCTGATTGGTTAGTACCCAAATGAGTCACATACCTAAATTTTCGTATTCCCCTATAACCCTAACCCTAACCCTAACCCTAACCCTAACCCTAACTTTCAACCCTAACTTTCAACCCTAACTTTCAACCCTAACTTTCAACCCTAACTCTTCTCTGATTGGTTAGTACCCAAATGAGTCACATACCTAAATTTTCGTATTCCCCTATAACCCTGGGCCAAACAAAAATAGAAAAATAATCCTAAGTGTCAACCCTAACTTTCAACCCTAACTTTCAACCCTAACTTTCAAACCTAACTTTCAACCCTAACTCTTCTCTGATTGGTTAGTACCCAAATGAGTCACATACCTAAATTTTCGTATTCCCCTATAACCCTGGGCCAAACAAAAATAGAAAAATAATCCTAAGTGTCAACCCTAACTTTCAACCCTAACTTTCAACCCTAACTTTCAACCCTAACTTTCAACCCTAACTTTCAACCCTAACTTTCAACCCTAACTTTCAACCCTAACTTTCAACCCTAACTCTTCTCTGATTGGTTAGTACCCAAATGAGTCACATACCTAAATTTTCGTATTCCCCTATAACCCTAACCCTAACCCTAACCCTAACCCTAACCCTAACCCTAACCCTAACCCTAACCCTAACCCTAACCCTAACCCTAACCCTAACCCTAACCCAAACAAAAATAGAAAAATAATCCTAAGTGTCAACCCTAACTTTCAACCCTAACTTTCAACCCTAACTTTCAACCCTAACTTTCAACCCTAACTTTCAACCCTAACTCTTCTCTGATTGGTTAGTACCCAAATGAGTCACATACCTAAATTTTCGTATTCCCCTATAACCCTGGGCCAAACAAAAATAGAAAAATAATCCTAAGTGTCAACCCTAACTTTCAACCCTAACTTTCAACCCTAACTTTCAACCCTAACTTTCAACCCTAACTCTTCTCTGATTGGTTAGTACCCAAATGAGTCACATACCTAAATTTTCGTATTCCCCTATAACCCTGGGCCAAACAAAAATAGAAAAATAATCCTAAGTGTCAACCCTAACTTTCAACCCTAACTTTCAACCCTAACTTTCAACCCTAACTTTCAACCCTAACTTTCAACCCTAACTTTCAACCCTAACTCTTCTCTGATTGGTTAGTACCCAAATGAGTCACATACCTAAATTTTCGTATTCCCCTATAACCCTGGGCCAAACAAAAATAGAAAAATAATCCTAAGTGTCAACCCTAACTTTCAACCCTAACTTTCAACCCTAACTTTCAACCCTAACTTTCAACCCTAACTCTTCTCTGATTGGTTAGTACCCAAATGAGTCACATACCTAAATTTTCGTATTCCCCTATAACCCTGGGCCAAACAAAAATAGAAAAATAATCCTAAGTGTCAACCCTAACTTTCAACCCTAACTTTCAACCCTAACTTTCAACCCTAACTTTCAACCCTAACTTTCAACCCTAACTCTTCTCTGATTGGTTAGTACCCAAATGAGTCACATACCTAAATTTTCGTATTCCCCTATAACCCTGGGCCAAACAAAAATAGAAAAATAATCCTAAGTGTCAACCCTAACTTTCAACCCTAACTTTCAACCCTAACTTTCAACCCTAACTCTTCTCTGATTGGTTAGTACCCAAATGAGTCACATACCTAAATTTTCGTATTCCCCTATAACCCTGGGCCAAACAAAAATAGAAAAATAATCCTAAGTGTCAACCCTAACTTTCAACCCTAACTTTCAACCCTAACTTTCAACCCTAACTTTCAACCCTAACTCTTCTCTGATTGGTTAGTACCCAAATGAGTCACATACCTAAATTTTCGTATTCCCCTATAACCCTGGGCCAAACAAAAATAGAAAAATAATCCTAAGTGTCAACCCTAACTTTCAACCTTAACTTTCAACCCTAACTTTCAACCCTAACTTTCAACCCTAACTCTTCTCTGATTGGTTAGTACCCAAATGAGTCACATACCTAAATTTTCGTATTCCCCTATAACCCTGGGCCAAACAAAAATAGAAAAATAATCCTAAGTGTCAACCCTAACTTTCAACCCTAACTTTCAACCCTAACTTTCAACCCTAACTCTTCTCTGATTGGTTAGTACCCAAATGAGTCACATACCTAAATTTTCGTATTCCCCTATAACCCTGGGCCAAACAAAAATAGAAAAATAATCCTAAGTGTCAACCCTAACTTTCAACCCTAACTTTCAACCCTAACTTTCAACCCTAACTCTTCTCTGATTGGTTAGTACCCAAATGAGTCACATACCTAAATTTTCGTATTCCCCTATAACCCTGGGCCAAACAAAAATAGAAAAATAATCCTAAGTGTCAACCCTAACTTTCAACCCTAACTTTCAACCCTAACTTTCAACCCTAACTTTCAACCCTAACTTTCAACCCTAACTCTTCTCTGATTGGTTAGTACCCAAATGAGTCACATTCCTAAATTTTCGTATTCCCCTATAACCCTGGGCCAAACAAAAATAGAAAAATAATCCTAAGTGTCAACCCTAACTTTCAACCCTAACTTTCAACCCTAACTTTCAACCCTAACTCTTCTCTGATTGGTTAGTACCCAAATGAGTCACATACCTAAATTTTCGTATTCCCCTATAACCCTGGGCCAAACAAAAATAGAAAAATAATCCTAAGTGTCAACCCTAACTTTCAACCCTAACTTTCAACCCTAACTTTCAACCCTAACTCTTCTCTGATTGGTTAGTACCCAAATGAGTCACATACCTAAATTTTCGTATTCCCCTATAACCCTGGGCCAAACAAAAATAGAAAAATAATCCTAACTTTCAACCCTAACTTTCAACCCTAACTTTCAACCCTAACTTTCAACCCTAACTCTTCTCTGATTGGTTAGTACCCAAATGAGTCACATACCTAAATTTTCGTATTCCCCTATAACCCTGGGCCAAACAAAAATAGAAAAATAATCCTAAGTGTCAACCCTAACTTTCAACCCTAACTTTCAACCCTAACTTTCAACCCTAACTTTCAACCCTAACTTTCAACCCTAACTCTTCTCTGATTGGTTAGTACCCAAATGAGTCACATACCTAAATTTTCGTATTCCCCTATAACCCTGGGCCAAACAAAAATAGAAAAATAATCCTAAGTGTCAACCCTAACTTTCAACCCTAACTTTCAACCCTAACTTTCAACCCTAACTTTCAACCCTAACTCTTCTCTGATTGGTTAGTACCCAAATGAGTCACATACCTAAATTTTCGTATTCCCCTATAACCCTGGGCCAAACAAAAATAGAAAAATAATCCTAAGTGTCAACCCTAACTTTCAACCCTAACTTTCAACCCTAACTTTCAACCCTAACTTTCAACCCTAACTCTTCTCTGATTGGTTAGTACCCAAATGAGTCACATACCTAAATTTTCGTATTCCCCTATAACCCTGGGCCAAACAAAAATAGAAAAATAATCCTAAGTGTCAACCCTAACTTTCAACCCTAACTTTCAACCCTAACTTTCAACCCTAACTCTTCTCTGATTGGTTAGTACCCAAATGAGTCACATACCTAAATTTTCGTATTCCCCTATAACCCTGGGCCAAACAAAAATAGAAAAATAATCCTAAGTGTCAACCCTAACTTTCAACCCTAACTTTCAACCCTAACTTTCAACCCTAACTTTCAACCCTAACTCTTCTCTGATTGGTTAGTACCCAAATGAGTCACATACCTAAATTTTCGTATTCCCCTATAACCCTGGGCCAAACAAAAATAGAAAAATAATCCTAAGTGTCAACCCTAACTTTCAACCCTAACTTTCAACCCTAACTTTCAACCCTAACTTTCAACCCTAACTCTTCTCTGATTGGTTAGTACCCAAATGAGTCACATACCTAAATTTTCGTATTCCCCTATAACCCTAACCCTAACCCTAACCCTAAATTTTCGTATTCCCCTATAACCCTAACCCTAACCCTAACCCTAACTTTCAACCCTAACTTTCAACCCTAACTTTCAACCCTAACTTTCAACCCTAACTTTCAACCCTAACTCTTCTCTGATTGGTTAGTACCCAAATGAGTCACATACCTAAATTTTCGTATTCCCCTATAACCCTGGGCCAAACAAAAATAGAAAAATAATCCTAAGTGTCAACCCTAACTTTCAACCCTAACTTTCAACCCTAACTTTCAACCCTAACTTTCAACCCTAACTTTCAACCCTAACTTTCAACCCTAACTCTTCTCTGATTGGTTAGTACACAAATGAGTCACATACCTAAATTTTCGTATTCCCCTATAACCCTGGGCCAAACAAAAATAGAAAAATAATCCTAAGTGTCATTCCTAACTTTCAACCCTAACTTTCAACCCTAACTTTCAACCCTAACTTTCAACCCTAACTCTTCTCTGATTGGTTAGTACCCAAATGAGTCACATACCTAAATTTTCGTATTCCCCTATAACCCTGGGCCAAACAAAAATAGAAAAATAATCCTAAGTGTCAACCTTAACTTTCAACCCTAACTTTCAACCCTAACTTTCAACCCTAACTCTTCTCTGATTGGTTAGTACCCAAATGAGTCACATACCTAAATTTTCGTATTCCCCTATAACCCTGGGCCAAACAAAAATAGAAAAATAATCCTAAGTGTCAACCCTAACTTTCAACCCTAACTTTCAACCCTAACTTTCAACCCTAACTCTTCTCTGATTGGTTAGTACCCAAATGAGTCACATACCTAAATTTTCGTATTCCCCTATAACCCTGGGCCAAACAAAAATAGAAAAATAATCCTAACTTTCAACCCTAACTTTCAACCCTAACTTTCAACCCTAACTTTCAACCCTAACTTTCAACCCTAACTCTTCTCTGATTGGTTAGTACCCAAATGAGTCACATACCTAAATTTTCGTATTCCCCTATAACCCTGGGCCAAACAAAAATAGAAAAATAATCCTAAGTGTCAACCCTAACTTTCAACCCTAACTTTCAACCCTAACTTTCAACCCTAACTTTCAACCCTAACTTTCAACCCTAACTCTTCTCTGATTGGTTAGTACCCAAATGAGTCACATACCTAAATTTTCGTATTCCCCTATAACCCTGGGCCAAACAAAAATAGAAAAATAATCCTAAGTGTCAACCCTAACTTTCAACCCTAACTTTCAACCCTAACTTTCAACCCTAACTCTTCTCTGATTGGTTAGTACCCAAATGAGTCACATACCTAAATTTTCGTATTCCCCTATAACCCTGGGCCAAACAAAAATAGAAAAATAATCCTAAGTGTCAACCCTAACTTTCAACCCTAACTTTCAACCCTAACTTTCAACCCTAACTTTCAACCCTAACTCTTCTCTGATTGGTTAGTACCCAAATGAGTCACATACCTAAATTTTCGTATTCCCCTATAACCCTGGGCCAAACAAAAATAGAAAAATAATCCTAAGTGTCAACCCTAACTTTCAACCCTAACTTTCAACCCTAACTTTCAACCCTAACTTTCAACCCTAACTCTTCTCTGATTGGTTAGTACCCAAATGAGTCACATACCTAAATTTTCGTATTCCCCTATAACCCTAACCCTAACCCTAACCCTAAATTTTCGTATTCCCCTATAACCCTAACCCTAACCCTAACCCTAACTTTCAACCCTAACTTTCAACCCTAACTTTCAACCCTAACTTTCAACCCTAACTTTCAACCCTAACTCTTCTCTGATTGGTTAGTACCCAAATGAGTCACATACCTAAATTTTCGTATTCCCCTATAACCCTGGGCCAAACAAAAATAGAAAAATAATCCTAAGTGTCAACCCTAACTTTCAACCCTAACTTTCAACCCTAACTTTCAACCCTAACTTTCAACCCTAACTCTTCTCTGATTGGTTAGTACCCAAATGAGTCACATACCTAAATTTTCGTATTCCCCTATAACCCTAACCCTAACCCTAACCCTAAATTTTCGTATTCCCCTATAACCCTAACCCTAACCCTAACCCTAACTTTCAACCCTAACTTTCAACCCTAACTTTCAACCCTAACTTTCAACCCTAACTTTCAACCCTAACTCTTCTCTGATTGGTTAGTACCCAAATGAGTCACATACCTAAATTTTCGTATTCCCCTATAACCCTGGGCCAAACAAAAATAGAAAAATAATCCTAAGTGTCAACCCTAACTTTCAACCCTAACTTTAAACCCTAACTTTCAACCCTAACTTTCAACCCTAACTCTTCTCTGATTGGTTAGTACCCAAATGAGTCACATACATAAATTTTCGTATTCCCCTATAACCCTAACCCTAACCCTAACCCTAACCCTAAATTTTCGTATTCCCCTATAACCCTAACCCTAACCCTAACTTTCAACCCTAACTTTCAACCCTAACTTTCAACCCTAACTTTCAACCCTAACTTTCAACCCTAACTTTCAACCCTAACTCTTCTCTGATTGGTTAGTACCCAAATGAGTCACATACCTAAATTTTCGTATTCCCCTATAACCCTGGGCCAAACAAAAATAGAAAAATAATCCTAAGTGTCAACCCTAACTTTCAACCCTAACTTTCAACCCTAACTCTTCTCTGATTGGTTAGTACCCAAATGAGTCACATACCTAAATTTTCGTATTCCCCTATAACCCTGGGCCAAACAAAAATAGAAAAATAATCCTAAGTGTCAACCCTAACTTTCAACCCTAACTTTCAACCCTAACTTTCAACCCTAACTTTCAACCCTAACTTTCAACCCTAACTCTTCTCTGATTGGTTAGTACCCAAATGAGTCACATACCTAAATTTTCGTATTCCCCTATAACCCTGGGCCAAACAAAAATAGAAAAATAATCCTAAGTGTCAACCCTAACTTTCAACCCTAACTTTCAACCCTAACTTTCAACCCTAACTCTTCTCTGATTGGTTAGTACCCAAATGAGTCACATACCTAAATTTTCGTATTCCCCTATAACCCTGGGCCAAACAAAAATAGAAAAATAATCCTAAGTGTCAACCCTAACTTTCAACCCTAACTTTCAACCCTAACTTTCAACCCTAACTCTTCTCTGATTGGTTAGTACCCAAATGAGTCACATACCTAAATTTTCGTATTCCCCTATAACCCTGGGCCAAACAAAAATAGAAAAATAATCCTAAGTGTCAACCCTAACTTTCAACCCTAACTTTCAACCCTAACTTTCAACCCTAACTTTCAACCCTAACTTTCAACCCTAACTTTCAACCCTAACTCTTCTCTGATTGGTTAGTACCCAAATGAGTCACATTCCTAAATTTTCGTATTCCCCTATAACCCTGGGCCAAACAAAAATAGAAAAATAATCCTAAGTGTCAACCCTAACTTTCAACCCTTATTTTCAACCCTAACTTTCAACCCTAACTCTTCTCTGATTGGTTAGTACCCAAATGAGTCACATACCTAAATTTTCGTATTCCCCTATAACCCTAACCCTAACCCTAACCCTAACCCTAACCCTAACCCTAACCCTAACCCTAACCCTAACCCTAACCCTAACCCTAACCCTAACCCTAACCCTAACCCTAACCCTAACCCTAAATTTTCGTATTCCCCTATAACCCTGGGCCAAACAAAAATAGAAAAATAATCCTAAGTGTCAACCCTAACTTTCAACCCTAACTTTCAACCCTAACTTTCAACCCTAACTCTTCTCTGATTGGTTAGTACCCAAATGAGTCACATACCTAAATTTTCGTATTCCCCTATAACCCTGGGCCAAACAAAAATAGAAAAATAATCCTAAGTGTCAACCCTAACTTTCAACCCTAACTTTCAACCCTAACTTTCAACCCTAACTTTCAACCCTAACTTTCAACCCTAACTCTTCTCTGATTGGTTAGTACCCAAATGAGTCACATACCTAAATTTTCGTATTCCCCTATAACCCTGGGCCAAACAAAAATAGAAAAATAATCCTAAGTGTCAACCCTAACTTTCAACCCTAACTTTCAACCCTAACTTTCAACCCTAACTTTCAACCCTAACTTTCAACCCTAACTCTTCTCTGATTGGTTAGTACCCAAATGAGTCACATACCTAAATTTTCGTATTCCCCTATAACCCTGGGCCAAACAAAAATAGAAAAATAATCCTAAGTGTCAACCCTAACTTTCAACCCTAACTTTCAACCCTAACTTTCAACCCTAACTTTCAACCCTAACTCTTCTCTGATTGGTTAGTACCCAAATGAGTCACATACCTAAATTTTCGTATTCCCCTATAACCCTGGGCCAAACAAAAATAGAAAAATAATCCTAAGTGTCAACCCTAACTTTCAACCCTAACTTTCAACCCTAACTTTCAACCCTAACTCTTCTCTGATTGGTTAGTACCCAAATGAGTCACATACCTAAATTTTCGTATTCCCCTATAACCCTAACCCTAACCCTAACCCTAACCCTAACCCTAACCCTAACCCTAACCCTAACCCTAACCCTAACCCTAACCCTAACCCTAACCCTAACCCTAACCCTAACCCTAACCCAAAAATAGAAAAATAATCCTAAGTGTCAACCCTAACTTTCAACCCTAACTTTCAACCCTAACTTTCAACCCTAACTCTTCTCTGATTGGTTAGAACCCAAATGAGTCACATACCTAAATTTTCGTATTCCCCTATAACCCTGGGCCAAACAAAAATAGAAAAATAATCCTAAGTGTCAACCCTAACTTTCAACCCTAACTTTCAACCCTAACTTTCAACCCTAACTTTCAACCCTAACTTTCAACCCTAACTTTCAACCCTAACTTTCAACCCTAACTCTTCTCTGATTGGTTAGTACCCAAATGAGTCACATACCTAAATTTTCGTATTCCCCTATAACCCTGGGCCAAACAAAAATAGAAAAATAATCCTAAGTGTCAACCCTAACTTTCAACCCTAACTTTCAACCCTAACTTTCAACCCTAACTTTCAACCCTAACTTTCAACCCTAACTCTTCTCTGATTGGTTAGTACCCAAATGAGTCACATACCTAAATTTTCGTATTCCCCTATAACCCTGGGCCAAACAAAAATAGAAAAATAATCCTAAGTGTCAACCCTAACTTTCAACCCTAACTTTCAACCCTAACTTTCAACCCTAACTTTCAACCCTAACTCTTCTCTGATTGGTTAGTACCCAAATGAGTCACATACCTAAATTTTCGTATTCCCCTATAACCCTGGGCCAAACAAAAATAGAAAAATAATCCTAAGTGTCAACCCTAACTTTCAACCCTAACTTTCAACCCTAACTTTCAACCCTAACTTTCAACCCTAACTTTCAACCCTAACTCTTCTCTGATTGGTTAGTACCCAAATGAGTCACATACCTAAATTTTCGTATTCCCCTATAACCCTGGGCCAAACAAAAATAGAAAAATAATCCTAAGTGTCAACCCTAACTTTCAACCCTAACTTTCAACCCTAACTTTCAACCCTAACTTTCAACCCTAACTTTCAACCCTAACTCTTCTCTGATTGGTTAGTACCCAAATGAGTCACATACCTAAATTTTCGTATTCCCCTATAACCCTGGGCCAAACAAAAATAGAAAAATAATCCTAAGTGTCAACCCTAACTTTCAACCCTAACTTTCAACCTTAACTTTCAACCCTAACTCTTCTCTGATTGGTTAGTACCCAAATGAGTCACATACCTAAATTTTCGTATTCCCCTATAACCCTGGGCCAAACAAAAATAGAAAAATAATCCTAAGTGTCAACCCTAACTTTCAACCCTAACTTTCAACCCTAACTTTCAACCCTAACTTTCAACCCTAACTTTCAACCCTAACTCTTCTCTGATTGGTTAGTACCCAAATGAGTCACATACCTAAATTTTCGTATTCCCCTATAACCCTGGGCCAAACAAAAATAGAAAAATAATCCTAAGTGTCAACCCTAACTTTCAACCCTAACTTTCAACCCTAACTTTCAACCCTAACTCTTCTCTGATTGGTTAGTACCCAAATGAGTCACATACCTAAATTTTCGTATTCCCCTATAACCCTGGGCCAAACAAAAATAGAAAAATAATCCTAACTGTCAACCCTAACTTTCAACCCTAACTTTCAACCCTAACTTTCAACCCTAACTTTCAACCCTAACTCTTCTCTGATTGGTTAGTACCCAAATGAGTCACATACCTAAATTTTCGTATTCCCCTATAACCCTAACCCTAACCCTAACCCTAACCCTAACCCTAACCCTAACCCTAACCCTAACCCTAACCCTAACCCTAACCCTAAACAAAAATAGAAAAATAATCCTAAGTGTCAACCCTAACTTTCAACCCTAACTTTCAACCCTAACTTTCAACCCTAACTTTCAACCCTAACTCTTCTCTGATTGGTTAGTACCCAAATGAGTCACATACCTAAATTTTCGTATTCCCCTATAACCCTGGGCCAAACAAAAATAGAAAAATAATCCTAAGTGTCAACCCTAACTTTCAACCCTAACTTTCAACCTTAACTTTCAACCCTAACTCTTCTCTGATTGGTTAGTACCCAAATGAGTCACATACCTAAATTTTCGTATTCCCCTATAACCCTGGGCCAAACAAAAATAGAAAAATAATCCTAAGTGTCAACCCTAACTTTCAACCCTAACTTTCAACCCTAACTTTCAACCCTAACTCTTCTCTGATTGGTTAGTACCCAAATGAGTCACATACCTAAATTTTCGTATTCCCCTATAACCCTGGGCCAAACAAAAATAGAAAAATAATCCTAACTTTCAACCCTAACTTTCAACCCTAACTTTCAACCCTAACTTTCAACCCTAACTTTCAACCCTAACTCTTCTCTGATTGGTTAGTACCCAAATGAGTCACATACCTAAATTTTCGTATTCCCCTATAACCCTGGGCCAAACAAAAATAGACAAATAACCCTAACTTTCAACCCTAACTTTCAACCCTAAATTTCAACCCTAACTTTCAACCCTAACTTTCAACCCTAACTTTCAACCCTAACTCTTCTCTGATTGGTTAGTACCCAAATGAGTCACATACCTAAATTTTCGTATTCCCCTATAACCCTGGGCCAAACAAAAATAGAAAAATAATCCTAAGTGTCAACCCTAACTTTCAACCCTAACTTTCAACCCTAACTTTCAACCCTAACTTTCAACCCTAACTTTCAACCCTAACTTTCAACCCTAACTTTCAACCCTAACTTTCAACCCTAACTCTTCTCTGATTGGTTAGTACCCAAATGAGTCACATACCTAAATTTTCGTATTCCCCTTTAACCCTGGGCCAAACAAAAATAGAAAAATAATCCTAAGTGTCAACCCTAACTTTCAACCCTAACTTTCAACCCTAACTTTCAACCCTAACTTTCAACCCTAACTCTTCTCTGATTGGTTAGTACCCAAATGAGTCACATACCTAAATTTTCGTATTCCCCTATAACCCTGGGCCAAACAAAAATAGAAAAATAATCCTAACTTTCAACCCTAACTTTCAACCCTAACTTTCAACCCTAACTTTCAACCCTAACTCTTCTCTGATTGGTTAGTACCCAAATGAGTCACATACCTAAATTTTCGTATTCCCCTATAACCCTGGGCCAAACAAAAATAGAAAAATAATCCTAAGTGTCAACCCTAACTTTCAACCCTAACTTTCAACCCTAACTTTCAACCCTAACTTTCAACCCTAACTCTTCTCTGATTGGTTAGTACCCAAATGAGTCACATACCTAAATTTTCGTATTCCCCTATCACCCTGGGCCAAACAAAAATAGAAAAATAATCCTAAGTGTCAACCCTAACTTTCAACCCTAACTTTCAACCCTAACTTTCAACCCTAACTCTTCTCTGATTGGTTAGAACCCAAATGAGTCACATACCTAAATTTTCGTATTCCCCTATAACCCTGGGCCAAACAAAAATAGAAAAATAATCCTAAGTGTCAACCCTAACTTTCAACCCTAACTTTCAACCCTAACTTTCAACCCTAACTTTCAACCCTAACTTTCAACCCTAACTCTTCTCTGATTGGTTAGTACCCAAATGAGTCACATACCTAAATTTTCGTATTCCCCTATAACCCTGGGCCAAACAAAAATAGAAAAATAATCCTAAGTGTCAACCCTAACTTTCAACCCTAACTTTCAACCCTAACTCTTCTCTGATTGGTTAGTACCCAAATGAGTCACATACCTAAATTTTCGTATTCCCCTATAACCCTAACCCTAACCCTAACCCTAACCCTAACTTTCAACCCTAACTTTCAACCCTAACTTTCAACCCTAACTTTCAACCCTAACTCTTCTCTGATTGGTTAGTACCCAAATGAGTCACATACCTAAATTTTCGTATTCCCCTATAACCCTGGGCCAAACAAAAATAGAAAAATAATCCTAAGTGTCAACCCTAACTTTCAACCCTAACTTTCAACCCTAACTTTCAACCCTAACTTTCAACCCTTACTTTCAACCCTAACTCTTCTCTGATTGGTTTGTACCCAAATGAGTCACATACCTAAATTTTCGTATAACCCTAACCCTAACCCTAACCCTAACCCTAACCCTAACCCTATGTCACTTATGTGACCCGCATGGCTTTGTATGGGTTACACTGGGTGGAGGGCTCTGAGGCCAAGACTTACCAACGCCTGCTGGACCTCATCTTTCAGGAGCAGCTCATGCAGCAGTGCCCGCCGGCGGTGAGGGCTTTTGTGTATGATAAAAAGCCCAAGACCTACACCGAGGCGGCGAGGATGGCAGATGACTATGTGGTCAGCCGGTCCCAGATGACCGCCAAGGTACCAGCCAAAGCGGTAACCCCACCGGCGCCGGCCAAGAAAGCTGTGAGTACCCCCCAGTGGACCCAAAAGCCGCCTGCGGGCAGCGGGTCACAGAAGGCGGGAGAGCTCCGGCATGAGCGCTGGTGCTACAATTGCAACAGCACTGGTCACATCAGACCAGATTGCCCGGAACCCCTGCGTTCCAACGGACCCTATCGAGGGCAACGCACCCCAGCTGCAAAGCCGGTAGCCCGCGTGCGGGTGGCTTCCACCAAAGAACCAGGACCGGTCATGGAAACAACTCCCAGCGAGACGTCCCATGTCACCCCTACCCCGGTTTCTTCAGTGCCTACAGCCAGGAGCGGAGGACATCACAGCGCAGACCTGCAGCAGACGGACGGCAGGAGCAAGCATCTCACCCCGGTCACAGTCGGTGACCGGCAAGCAGTTGGCTTACTTGATTCAGGAGCTGCAGTGACCCTGGTCCGACCTGATATGATCCGGCCAGAGGAATTGATCCCAGGCCCTGGGATACAGATCACTGTGGCTGACGGAGAGCCACGTTTCCTGCAGGTGGCCCGCATTTTTTTGGATTGGGGGGTGGGCAAGGGTGTGCGGGAGGTGGGGGTTTTACCAGGTTTGGATGCTGAAATTCTTTTGGGCAATGACCTGGGACCGATGACCTGCACCTACGACCGTGTGCCCCAGCCCGCTGCAGTGGCGGCGGTTACCCGGAGCCAGACCGCAGCAATGTCGGCGGTGGCCACCCCAGTCCCCCAGCCTTTGGGACCAACGTTAGCGGAGGGCACAGAGGAGCCCAGGGAGGTAAGCCAGGATCAGTTGCAACCACAGGCTGACTTACTGTTCCCCCTTACCGTGTCCCCTTCCCCTGACAATGACATGACTGGGGGGGGGGTAGATTTAGGAGCCCAGTTTAGGGAGGCAGTGAAGGCAGACCCTACCCTGGCCGGCGTGAGACTTCGGGCGTCCGAATCTCAGGCAGGGGAGGGCACTGAGCGCTGCCTATGGCATAAGGGACTCCTATACAGAGAAGAAGGGAACCCGAGAATAGAGAAGGGATTGACCGGTAAGCGACAGCTAGTAGTACCCCAGGGGTACCGACAGCAATTGTTACGGGTAGCTCACTCTATTCCGTTAGCGGGACATCAGGGGGTCACCAGAACGCGAGCCCGGTTATTGCAGCGTTATTTCTGGCCGGGGGCATCCAGGGATGCGGCTGATTTCTGCCGCTCCTGTGATGCCTGCCAGCGAGTAGGTAAGGCGGGCGACCGTGTGAAGGCACCCCTGAGACCCCTACCGATAATAGGGGAACCCTTCCAGAAGGTAGCGATGGACCTGATAGGACCCCTCATGATTCCTAGCAGGTCAGGGAAGTGCTACATCCTCACGGTGGTGGATTTTGCCACCCGGTACCCTGAGGCGGTAGCGCTGGGCACCATAAGTGCCAAGACAGTGGCAGCAGCTTTGCTGAACATTTTTGCTAGGGTAGGTTTCCCTAGTGAGATCCTAACTGATCAGGGGTCGCAGTTCATGAGTGAACTGTTACATTGTCTCTGGGATGCCTGCGGTGTACAGCACCAGCGCACTTCCCCTTACCATCCCCAAACAAACGGATTATGTGAGAGGTTTAATGGTACCCTGAAGCAGATGCTTCGGACCTTTATAGAGGTGGAGGGGAAAGACTGGGAGATTCACCTGCAGCACTTGCTGTTTGCATACCGAGAGGTACCGCAAGAATCTACAGGCTTCTCCCCCTTCGAGCTACTATATGGCCGCAGGGTACGTGGACCTCTGGACCTCTTCCGTGAGGGATGGGAGGGGGAGACTACTGCTACTGATGCTTCAGTGATCCAGTATGTAGTAGATCTCAGAGACCGGTTAGAGATGCTTATGGGGGTGGCCCAGGACCACCTCAGGGCTGCTCAGACCAAGCAGAAGCAATGGTATGACCAGCAGGCCGTAGCAGAGAATTCATCCCAGGACAGCAGGTGCTTGTTCTCAAACCCACTCGGGAGAACAAGCTGATGGCTGCCTGGTCGGGACCGTACCCGGTTATCCGAAAGGTGAATGAGTGCAACTATGTTGTACAGGTAGCGCCTGAGAGGCACAAGACATATCACATTAATATGTTAAAGGAATACAGAGCACCGAGTATGGGAGCAGTAATGGCCATTTGTAGCCCACTGCTGGAGGATCCGGCGAGCAATGCTCTGCCTGATCTCCTAGGGGAGGCAAAGCAAGGAAACACTGTTGAGCAGGTAGAGATCGGGGCACAGTTGAGTGCTAGGCAGAAGGGAGAAGCCAGGGACATGCTAGCTCAGTATAGCGCCCTCTTCACTGACATGCCAGGGACCACACATCTCACCAAACACCCAGTACACACAGGGGACCTGCAGCCTCTGCATAAGCACGCTTATAGAGTGTCAGCAGAGGTCAAGACAAGTATGGAGAGAGAGATTGAGGAGATGCTGACCCTAGGGGTAATTACTCCGTCCCAGAGCCCTTGGGCAAGTCCAGTAGTCCTAGTGCCTAAGAAGGACAAAACCACCCGGTTTTGTGTGGACTACCGGTTGCTCAACGCTGGGACGGTGTCAGATGCTTACCCCATGCCCCGCATGGATGAGTTACTAGATGAACTCGCGGGGGCAAAGTATCTGACCACCATGGATCTGAGCAAAGGCTACTGGCAGATTCCCCTGACCCTGGAGGCTAGGGAGAAGTCAGCATTCTTCACTCCAAGTGGCCTCTATGAGTTTTTGGTGATGCCATTTGGGATGAAGAATGCCCCGGCTACCTTCCAACGCCTGGTCAATAGGTTACTGGAAGGGATGCAGAGCTATGCCAGGGCTTACTTAGATGACATTGCTGTCTTTAGTAATTCCTGGGAATCCCACATAGGACATGTAGCTGCGGTGCTGGATAGAATCAGGGAGGCTGGGCTTACCTTAAAACCCACTAAGTGTATGGTAGGTATGGCAGAAGTCCTGTACTTAGGGCACAGGGTGGGTGGAGGGCATTTCAAGCCAGAGCCAGCCAAGGTAGAAGCCATAGTTCAGTGGCCTGTTCCAAAAACCAAGAAACAGGTCATGGCCTTTTTGGGCACCGCAGGGTACTACAGGAAATTTGTCCCACAGTACAGCGCCGTGGCCAAACCCCTGACTGATCTGACTAAGAAGCAACTGCCTGTGCTTATTACCTGGTCTCCTGCTGTGAAACTGCTTTCCAGGCACTGAAAGCTGCGCTTGCTGAGGCCCCCATCCTGGCTGCCCCAGATTATACCAAGCATTTTCTTATTCAGACTGATGCCTCAGACTTTGGTGTGGGGGCTGTGTTGAGCCAGGTGGGGGACGACGGCAAAGAGCACCCTGTGGTGTATCTCAGTCGCAAACTGCTCCCCAGGGAGGTGGCATATGCCACCATTGAAAAGGAGTGCTTGGCCATTGTGTGGGCACTCAAAAAGCTCCAGCCCTATGTCTATGGGAGCGCTTTCACGGTCATTACCGACCACAATCCCCTGAGCTGGCTACAGAGGGTATCAGGGGAAAATGCCAAACTGCTGAGATGGAGCTTGGCTTTGCAAGAATTTGAATTCACCATTCAGCACAAAAAGGGTAGTGAAAACAGCAATGCTGATGGACTTTCACGCCAGGACTATCCCTCTGAGACTGAATTCATTAATGGTGCCAGCAGTGCCCCACTCCCCGTCAGGGCCAGTGGGCCACAGGACACGCATTAAGAAGGGGAGGTGTAGAGGGAGAGAGGGGGTGGCCCGGTATTAAAGGGGTTGCACCCCATTTGGCCACCCCTGACCGCACCAGGGAGACAAGGGGTTAACTGGGCTGAGGTCCAGAAATGTGATGTAACCCTTGTTATGACATGTAAATGTATTTTCCCCTGTTCCATTGTAATGTCTGGTTACTCAGTGTTTGCATCACACACACACTAGAATCCATCCGGGAGCACAAGGGTTAATAATTCTTTAATGATTATAGCTCTTTGTGTAAGTTTCCCGCCTTTTCGGGCACCATTTTGCAGGTCCCCATTGGCCGCCATTAGGGCTCAATGCATTTCAATAGGAATTTGTGCTGTTTTCGTCCTGTTTCCTGTAGTGACCAGCAGGTGGCGTCCGAGAGGGAGAGCGGCGGTTTCCCATTGAAAGTCAATGGGCTCATTGACTTCAATGGAGATGCCTCGAGGTAACCTAGTTGGCTGCCGTCCAGACCGCAAAGCGGATACAATGTCCTTCAAAAGAGCTAAAATCACTGGGTCAAGTTCAACGTCAATTAGCGGGGAAATAAACTGTTTTAGGGCACCTAGGGATAAAATTCTTTTTGCCCCTAGTTCCTAAGCGTCCCCCCACTCGACCACCACCGGGTCCCCGAATCCTGGACCCCCGATAAGGGTCGAACCAGATAGAGCGGGTCGCGCCATAGGCTTTGCCGGCGGCGGCAGAAACGGCTCAGAAAAATGACTAAGTGAGAAATGCTGAATTTTAGGAATCCATATCTCCGGTTCCGGAGGGTTCAGCGGATCAGGGTTTGGGGTATCTGTAGCCACTGCTCCGGCATCGCTGCAGAACCATCCTTGACCCGCTTGGACCAACCCGACGGAGTATGGACCCCCTTGAAGTTCGGGACTTTTCCCATAAACTTCAATGGCAGAAAACCCCCATTGACTTCAATGGCGGCGATTTACCATTGAAAGTCTATGGCGGAGCTGCCCGTTGTTTTCAATGGGGATTTAGTGAAAAGCTGAGATTTCTTTTTCAATGGAGATTTTTGTATTAAAATGATTTAATGTGCATTGGTGTAACTTCGGTTTCTTAGGTCGTAGCAAGTCGCTTTTTGGACCATATGGTGTCCCAGTTCTGGCAATGCGAACTGGGAAGTTTGGACCTGCTAAACCTAACGGAACCGGATATTTTAATACGTTTATGTTTTATGCTTAATAGTGTATCTTAAGGTATGGACAAAGACCCAGAAGAGATTCTTTTGGGCCATAAGGTAGCAGATGGCCCTGGTGACGCCGCTATGTCTAGGATTTAAGTGCTGTTCAAAGAGTTTTATCACCCTCACTGTTTATCCGAAGCCCAAACCAGGGCAGGTCTTAAGTGTTCCAGTTAACACCTTTCAACAAAGGTTTTCCTGCCAGAACTCCAAATGGTAGACTGTCTGGCATTCCTGACGTAAATGTGGGGCTTCAGAAATGAGACCCCCAGAGTTCTACTGCGCATGTGCCAACTAGCAGGGGGGCATGGGTCAGAATGCTTTCCCACGTTAGTGAGTGGCTGGAGGTAATTGTAAACCAATCCCCTGTGCTTAAGGTTAAGAATAGAAGGAGAATGGTTTATAAACTGCTGTCCACCCATATATCCTTTGTCTTCGTTTGCTGATATGGTTACCTGATATCACCTGAATGATTTCCTCACTGCTGAAAGAAATGCTACATCATACTTCTCATTCCCCAACCCTTAAGTAAGTGTACTTCTTGTTCGTTACTGTATTATCTGTTGTGTTCACCTATATTCTAAGGAATAAATACAATTTATTATATCTTAAGCCTCGTTCAGTTCAAACCCAATTATTTTTGTGTAATATTAATAAGCCTGTGGAAGCTATCGTCACAAGGAGGTATTATAGTGTGTATTGTGGGGAGAATTAGTGTGTGTGTTGTTTGGGAGTGATATTCGGGAGGATTGTGTGTGCAGAAGGAAGAATGAGTGAGGGGGGAGTAAGGGAGCAGGATTGAATGAGAGGGGGTCATTGAGTGATAGCGGGGAGGGGAGGGAAGAGTGAGGAGAGTGGGTGTAGGAGGGAGCAGTGCAAGAGACCGTCGGGGGCAGAATACATGGTGAGAAGGGAGGCTGCCTAGAAGCATAAAAATCTACTTCACCACTGTTCTGTACTCTCTTCAATACTCTGTGTTACAGATCTCTCTGGCAAGAAATGGGGTCCAATGGCAAAGACTGCTCTAAATAAGATAGTATAAATGAACACAGAGAGAAATTCCAAAGAGTAACCCAAGAAAATACAAGTGAAATCTAATCGTAAGGTAATTAGTCCCATTAAGTGAAATACATAAAGGAATAGTCCATAAAAAAGCACAAAGGAAAAAAATAGGAGTACTTTATTGTGATGTTACATTTCAGAGAATATAAAATTATAGGAAAACAATTCCACTTTGTTCAGAAAACCAGAAAGTCTTGGTCCCAGGTGGACTGAATTTTTATTGCAAATAAGTTCCTTAATACACAAGTAAAGAATATAGTTACTTATTCTATTCTCTACTGTAAGACGTGCCACATTGCCCAATATTTGGGTACAGTGCCCAGATTGTGACCATGCACTACAGAGGTGAGATTCCCCCAACTCCAATTTGCTACACACTCCAAGAGAGATTATTGTGATCAGAGGTGGAATGAGAGGGGTGAGAAGGGTCGCTGCCCAGGGAGTAGCCTGACAGGGGGTACAGAAATCTCTTTTGGTGCATATATTGCGGAGCTGCATTGATTGACTTGTCAATCAGCTCTGCTGCCTATCCCATTGACATCATGATCCGGCACTGTGATCAGCTGCAGCGCTGACCCAGGTGTGTTAGTGCAGCACTTTACAGGGAGGGAACAGAGGTTGTGGATGACAGATGCTGGGGATAGGCCATGAGTACGGGCCAGAGTAAGGTGGAGACTTTCTGTACTCTGCATACAGGACACTGCATGCATGACAGTGTCTGTGTGTGTGTGTGTGTGTGTGTATTCCAAGTGTCAGTGTGCATAAGTAAGTGTGCTCTGTAAGTATGCCTGTGTGGCAGGTATAGGGGGGTGGTTCAGCTGGAGGAACTTATCCAGGCACAAAAGCACATAGATGCCCCAGATTATACCACCCCAAATGCTGATAATATCCTGCTGCACTTTACAGAAGATGATGCAGATGTCAGTGGGTGGTGGGTTCATTAAATCCATCCATCATATCATAGCCACACTGTGCATATGATGTACTGAATCAATCACAGGAAGACATCTCCATGGTAGGGGTAGAAGTTAACAGAATATGTCCAGCACTGTGGTGTGTAGCCCATAAATAATAATTGTGCACATTACAGAACATACTTGCAACTGCAAGATCATTTTGCTGCTTGTAGTGTTTGCTCTTGTCCTGTGCAGTGTTGTCGTAGATCCGTCTCTTCAGTGTTCACTGCAATAAAAGTAAGACATTGCATTAATATTACAGAAGTTTGGGAGCTGAAATCCCACTATGCTGCAGACATTTTCCCTTTGCATAAGATTCTTGTGATTATATCTCAATGATGATCAATAACAACTACATCATAACACAGCCGCTCAATACAAAATATGTATTTGCTATCAATGGTCATGGAGGCCAAACGTCACACAATGTACAGATATACTGCTGCGGCCGAGTTTATTCGAGCATTTGCCCGTTCTTGGCCGCAGCAGTAACCTGGCGCGCGCCGGAGGGTGCCGGGCGCACGCCGAAGCAGCGGAGGAGCGCCCTCCGATCGGGGCTTTCTCCCTTCCGCTGCCGGGTCCGTCGGGTCCCCCGGAACCCCCTGCCGCTGTCCCCCACATCGCGGGACACCAGTGCTCCCTCGGGGAGCCCTGGACGCGCGTGCAGGGGGCGCAGGCACCCGATGACGCGTGACCGTGCATCGGTGATGCGCGGCACGCTGAGGGAGTGCGGCTAGCACGCCGGGGCATCCCCCGGCTTGCGGTGCTAGCCGTGCTTCAATAAAACGTGTCGGTAGTGTAGCAAGGATTATTTCTTCCTCTGGTGCATTATGATGGGATGTGTTGTAAGATTCTGCATTATTAGCATCACTGAATCTTTTGGAAACTGAGTAATATTCTATGTTTTAATGCAATATTATGGATGATCAGCCGGTAAAATAAAGCTTACTGTATCTGTAGCCATGCTCTACCCATGATGTGCTGAATCAATGACTGCAGAGTGATTCAGAGTGGTAAACATGACTGGAACTCATCTCTGAATAGAGGACAGAACAGCAGTGCAGAGTAGGAGGTGAATGTATCTCAAATGGAAGACTTAGTAGCTGTGTGGGGAGTAGACAGTACAGACTGATCAAATAAATAGTTAAAGGAGTATCTTCAACATTACTTGGCTTTGTTATCAACATTGAAGTTTCTCTTGTTTTTTCTGTTCTTTAAATCACTACTACTGATGCCATGTGTAACCTGTACTGAGAGATATACTCTACTGGCCTAGATGAAACCATATGATGCAAACAGGATTCATCCCACTCCAGATTCATATGATTGCACCACTTCAACCTTTAATAAAACACATAGAACTACAGCAGTGCGCTACTGCACATGTTCTTGTTATGAATGGTAGTAGATGTGGTCCTTGGGTCAATACTTCATACAGCAGCCACACTCTACTCATGATGTATTGAATCAACAAAAACCTGCATGGTACAGATCACAGGAAGGGTAGAGTAGAGGGGAATATGTCCAATGCGAAACCCTTAGCAGCTGGATTGTGTGGAGTCAACAAAACGACAAATACTAAATGAGAAATATACACATTGCTTATCTGTCTCTGTGTAGTCATTTTCCTCCTCTTCAACTGTCTTTCAAAATTTCTCTTCTGACAGAAAAGAAACACATGGCTTCAATATTCACTGTTCTTCCCTCCTGAAATAAAAGTTAAGCATTGCATGGTTATGATCATACATACAATGAACCTTGCGCCAAACCATGTGATCCAAAGTAAATCCACCTCCCTCCCATAGCTGTGTTCCTTCTAGAGCTTCTACCACACAAGTCATTAATGTTCGTGACACTGTACTGCAGTCACAGTCTGCACACAAAGTACTGAATCAATTACATCACACTGAAAAGGCAGTCTACATGATGCAATAGTTAACCATAATAACTCTGTCATGCAAATGACAGGAAAACCTATATGTATATCATTAGGGGAGAGGGGAAAAATAATTAAAAAATAAGTGCGAAAAATAAAAACAGATTATAGGAAAGTAAATCCTTGCCCTGGGAACTTTACAATCTAATAGAAATGTTAGAAGACTTAAAGAGAGGCAGCAGTTGGGGGAAGAAGTGCAGTAGATGACAATGCTTGTCCTTAATGGTGGGTACAATTAGTAGAAAGCACATCTTGGGAACAATAGTTGTTAGCAGTGACTGTGGGTGTGGGACAGTAGCCACGAGTCAAAGTTTTTTAAATGCTTGATTTAAGTCGTGAATTTTAAGATTGGTCTTACATGTGGGTGGAAGAGGTTATGTTGGCATATACTGAGTGTGAGGAAGTTTCACATGTACGGTGCAGTGATGGAAAATGGTTTCAGGCAAGTGAGAGAACAGTAGAGGTGAAAGAAGTTTACAGGAGACAGTTATGGTTATAGTGCAAGAGACAAGCAAGGGCATAACGAGAGATCAAAGATGATATGCAAGAAGGAGCAGATTAATGGAGAGCCTTAACAAAAAGGTAAGGAGGAGAACTTTGTAGGTGATACAAAAACTTGATGGGATGCCAGGACAGGGATTTAAGGAGATGAGCAGAGACTGTTGTGGGAGAAAGTGAGATAATTCAAGCAGCAGAGTTTTGCATAGGAGAAAGTTGTGAAGCATGGAGGCCTGTTAGTAGTATGTTAAAATAACCTATAGGATAACAGTATACATTGGAGTTTTAGCAGTAGGTTGAGAGGGGAAAGGGAAGATCTTGGCAATATTACAGAGAAAGAGGCAACACATTTTACCCATAGCCGTGCATGTGAATGGAGATGGAATTGAAGAGCCAAATGTTACTCCTATGCAACATGTTTGATGACAAGATAGATGGTAGTACTGTTTACTGTGATGGAGAAAGGGGATAATATGAGCCCAGTGTTAGACATTAAGTTTAAGGCAGTGGAGTGCCATCCATGAGCATATAGCCAGGAGACAACCCAAGAGTAGGGACTGGATTGCAGGAGTGAGAACAGGGGTGGATAGATTTGTGTGTGTATCATCCGCATAGAGATTATATCTAAGGCCAAAAGCATTGATGAAGTCACCAAATGATAGTATGTAGAGAGAAAGAGAGATCTCAGAACAGAGCCCTGATGTATACCCACAGACAGATCAATAGAAGACGAAGACATGTTAGCAACAGAGATGGAGAATGTGTGACAGGAAAGTTATGATGAAAACCAGGATAGAACTTTGTTACTGATACCAAGAGAGAGTTTAGAATATGAAGGAGGAGAGTGATTGAGAGCATCAAACGCAGCCGATAGATCAAGTAGGATTAGTAGGGAAAAACCTTGGGAATTAGCTTTAAGCACAGTCTGTAGAACGTGCTGTACGAAAGGCAGGTTGTAAAGGATCCAGGAGGGCATGTGATTTAAGAATGTTGACACTAGCAATTAGAAGGCAAACAGCATGAGGGATACAGAGCGGTAGTTAGTAAGGCACATAGGGTGTAGTTTGTTTCTGACAAAAGGGTGACCGCTACAGGCTTAAAGTAAGAGGGCAAAAATCCAGAGAATAGGGAGAAATTGAAGATGTGGGTGAGAGTGGGGACTAAGAGATGCAGTAAGGTGTGAGGGGATACGATCTAGAGGGCATGTGGTAGAGGGAGAATAGAAGATGATTAGCTTCCAGCTCTGTAAGAGAAGAAAAGGAGTCAAGTGCAGAAGGAGATTTGGGAAGAAGGAGAGAAGGGGGAAGGGACAGAAGGAATCTCCTTTTGGGTGGCATCCACCTTGCCTCTGAAGTAGTCAAATGCTTGAGGAGAAGTGAAGGAAGGATGGCAAGTGGGAGGAGAAGGTCAGTGGAGGGAGTCAAATACAGAGAAAAAAAACAGCGTAAATTAAATTTGAGTGTTGATGAGTGTGGAAAAAAGTAGTGTATTTAGCCCTAGAGAGCAGCTTTATACAGGACAGGAGACATTTTTACTGTAGAAAAATCAAACAAAGTGTGAGATTTCCTCCGTAGGTATTAAGAACAGCGAGTGGAAGTGTGATGAGTGTGTTTGGGAATTTAGCCAAAGGTGTGGGTTAGAGGGATGAGTGTGTCAGAGCCTATAGGGGGCATATAGATAGGAGGATAGCATTGTAAGAGTTAATAAGATTGTTAGTTTAAGCAGAAAGAAAGAGAGAGAAGAGAGAAGAGAGGTTAGAGTAGATGTCAGAGGAGAGTTTAATTAAGCAGAGGCAAATCAGTGGGACAGGTAAGATGCGGTGAGGGGAATGACTGATTGTGACTGATGAGAGCAGAAGAGGTTATGTACAACTAGAGCCTTGTTAGTAAGAGTGGACATTCCAGAGGGCACAGGAGAAGGGAAGAGAAAAGTAAGGAAAGGAATGTGGATTACATTAGATAGGTTAACACTCTTAGTAGGGAGGCCTGATGTGTATATGAGCCGGTCCAAGATTATAAGAGATATCCCCCAACATCAGCGAGCATAGAAGGAGACACAGAGATAGGTGTAGAGAGAGACAGAGATAGGGATATGTAGAGAGAGAAGGGCGTCAAGAGAATGAGACAGATAGGCGTAGAGAGAGGAGACATAGAGAGAGGGGGCTTTGAGAGGGGGGCGTAGAGAATGAGGGAAGGTGGAAGAGAATAGGATGTGCAGGAGTGCATTTCATTGAGCAGTGCAGAAATAGCTGCAATAGAGGTCTGTACAAATGGTGCTTTGTGTAGACACATGCAAAGGTAGGGGAAGGAAAGTGTATAGAACATGTGGATAAAAGCAGGAGTGTGGAAGTTAGAGAAATTAGAAAAGTTTTACAGAGGAGTGAGGAAACAGTAAACAGAAAGAACAAGAGAGAGGTTACATTGGGATGACGTGCTGTGGTAGAGAGAAATGCTAGGAGAGAGCCTCCAGATATTAGAGGACATGAATTGAGAGAGCAAATGTATAAATCAAAACCGGAGGGGGAGGTATAGCACGAAAGCTTGCACAGCAGTTGATGAAGATTATAGTCTTAAAGTTGCGTGTACCTGTCAGGGCACTCAAGAAGGTCAATGCTCACAAGTGCAGAGTTCATGAAGAAATGCTGAATCCAGTTCCCCTCCAATTTAATTTTAATATAACTTTTTCATTCTTCATTACTGCAAAAAGCAAACAAAACAAAACCACATTGCATTACTATTTTCAAAATGGATTGAATGACATATTCAACAGTAACTGTGTGATGCCAATATTGCCTTCTCACTCGTAGGCCAGTACGGTCAGGTACCCAGTACTGATAAAACAATAAGTGCCCGTACTAAGTACCAATATGAATTATAAGGAAATGTAAAATCTCCAGGTCTCTCTCCATCTCTGCAACAGATATATGGATAAGCCCATATTAAGGCATCACGTGACCGGAGCCGTCACTGACTGGGTATACGCAAAGATGCAGGGAGATGCAAAGAAAGGGAGGGAGAGAGACAGGGAGAAGATGGGAAACGGAGGGAGGCACGGATGGCAGGCCTCTCTCTTTCACTGGTGCATGCAAGGAGCTGGTCCCAACATCCACAAAGTGTGTGTGTATTATTGGTTGTGTTTTATGGCGGTAGGAGGATAGTGTGTATATTGTGTGTGTGTGGGAGTATTATATTGTGTGTAGGGTATTATAGTGTGTATATTATGTTGAGGTGCAGAGGAGAGTGTTAGATTGGGTATCTTGTGTTAGGGGGTATTGTGTATATTGTGTTTAAGACTATAATATTATTGGGGAGATTATTATTGAGGAGGTATTAAAGTGTGTATTGTGGGGAGTATTAGTGTATGTATTATTTGTGGGTGACAGATGCTGTGGGTAGGCCAAGAGTACGGGCCAGACTAAGGTGGAGACTTTCTGTACTCTGCATACAGGACTCTACATGCACTGCAGAGGTGAAATTCCCCCAACTCCAATTTGCTACACTCTCCAAGAGAGAATATTGTGATCAGAGGTGGAAGATGAGCAGGGTCACTGCCCAGGGAGTAGCCTGTCAGGGGGCATGGAAATCTCTTTTGGTGCGTATGTTGCCACGTGGCATTGATTGACCGGTCAATTAGCACTGCTTCCTATCACAGTGACATGATCCGGTGCTGTGATCGGTTGCAGCGCTGACCAAGGTGTGTTAGTGCAGCAATTTACAGGGAGGGAACAGAGGTTGTGGGTGACAGATGCTGGGGGTAGGCCAAGAGTACGGGCCAGAGCAAGGTGGAGATATTCTGTACTCTGCATGCCCATCCTGCATGCCCAGGACTCTGCATGCATGCCAGTGGCTGTGGGGTGTGTGTGTGTAGGTATGCCAAGTGTCAGTGTGCATAAGTAAGTGTGCTGTGTGTGTAAGTAAGTTTGCCTGTGTGGCAGGAGGTGTAGGGGGGTGGGGGGCGGGGGGCGGTTCAGCTGGAGGACTTTACCCAGCACAAAAGCACATAGATGCCTCTGATTATATCACCCCAAATGCTGATAATATCCTGTTGTAGATGCACTTTACAGAAGATGATACAGATGTCATCAGTGTTTGGTGGGTTCATTAAATCAATCCATCATATAATAGCCACACTATGCATATGATGTACTGAATCAGTAACACCAATCACAGGAAGACATCTCCATGGTAGGGGTAGTGTTGAAGTTAACAAAATATGTCCAGCACTGTGGTGTGGAGCCCATACATAATAATTGTGCACATTACCAGAACAACATATTGTCAACTGCATGATCATTTTGCTGCTTGTAGTGTATACTCTTGTCCTGTGCAGTGTTGTAGTAGATCCGTCTCTTCGGTGTTCACTGCAATAAAAGTAAGACATTGCATTAATATTACAGAAGTTTGGGGGCTGAAATCCCACTATGCTAATGACAGTTTCCCTTTGCATAAGATTCTTGTGATTATATCTCAATGATGATCAATAACAACTACATCATAACACAGCTGCTCTATACAGAATATGTATTTGCCATCAATGGTCATGGAGGCAATATGTCACACAATGTACATATATAGCAAGGATTATTTCTTCCTCTGGTGTATTATGATGGGAGGGTGAGATTCTGCATTATCAGCATCAGTAAATCTGTAGGAAACTGAGTGATATTCTATTTTTTAATGCAATATTAGGGTAAAATAAAGCTTGCTGTATCTATAGCCATGCTCTACCCATGATGTGCTGAATCAATGACTGCAGAGCGATTTAGAGTGGTAAACATGACTTGAACTCATCTCTGAATAGAGGGTAGCACAGTAGTGCAGAGTAGAAGGTGAATGTATCTCAAATGGAAACCCTTAGCAGCTGTGTGGGGAGTAGACAGTACAGACTGACCAAGTAAATAGTAAAAAGTAGTAACTTCAACATTACTTGGTTTTGTTCTCCACTCCTGTTTTTCTGTTCTTTAAATCACTAATACTGATGCCATATGTAACCTGTACTGAGAGTTATATACTCTACTGGCCTAGATCAAATTAAATGATGCAAACAGGATCCCTCCCACTCAAGATTCATATGATTGCACCACCTCAACCTTTCATAGCAATAACATAGAACTGCAGCAGTGCGCTACTGCACATGTTCTTGTTATGAATGGTAGTAGATGTGGTCCTTGGGTCAGTACTTCATACTGTAGCCACACTCTATTCATGATGTATTGAATCAACAAAAATCTGCATGGTACAGATCACAGGAAGGGGTGGAGTAGAGGTGAATATGTCCAATGCGAAACCCTTAGCAGCCGGATTTTTTGGAGTCAATAAAACGACAAATACTAAATGAGAAATATACACATTGCTTATCTGTCTCTGTGTAGTCATTTTCCTCCTCTTCAACTGTCCTTCAATTTTCTATTTTGCAAGAAAATGAACACATGGCTTCAATATTCACTTCTGTTCTGCAGTCTTTCCTCTTGAAATAAAAAAGTTAAGCATTGCATTATTATTATTATAATTATTATTGACGATACATACAATGAACCTTGCTCCAAACCATGTGATACAAAGCAAATCCACCTCCCTCCCACAGCTGTGCTCCTTCTAGAGCTTCTACCACACAAGTTATTCATGTCAGTGAAACTGTACTGCAGTCCCGGTCTGCACACAATCTACTGAATCAATGACATCACACTGTGTCACACAATGTCATGCTAACGACAGGAAACAATCTTTGTATATATCTTTGTATATATAATAATAATAATAATAATAATAATAAAAAAAATAAGACAGGACAGACACTCCTACATTGCAATCAATAGAAAATAACTGGGACAGGCACTTCAAGGATGCATACGGTCCCGGATAAACTGTAGCTACCTATACACGTGTGCCTTGTCTCTAGACTCTGCATATATCTCTATTTATATACCACCCATTGTGTACTCAGCGCTTTACAAGAGAGACCAAAAAGTACAGGAAATTATTATACAATAAGTTCAACAAACAAAAACAGACAATAGGAAAGTAAATCCCTGTCCTGGGTAGTTTACAATCTAAGAGAAATGTAAGGAGACTTACAGAGAGACAACAGGTGGGGGAACAAGTGCAGTAGATGACAATGCTTGTCCTTAATGGTGGGTACTTGTAGTATAAAGCACTTCTTGGGAACAATAGTTAGTGACTGAATGAGTGACAGTAGCAACGAGTAAAAGCTATTGAAATGCTTCATTTAAGTTGTGAATTTTAAGGTTGATCTTAAATGTGGGTGGAAGAGGGTATGTTGGCATATACTGAGTGTGTGTGAGTTTCACAGGTAAATTGATGGGAAAGGGTTTCAGGCAAGAGAGCGAGTGCGCAGTAGAGGTGTAAGAAGTATAATGGAGACAGCTATTAGTAGAGCTTAGGAGACGAGGAAGGGCATAACGAGACCAAAGATGATATGTAGGAAGGAGCAGATGAATAGAGAATAGTGTTGGACTGGGTCCTCAACTATAAAAAAATGGGTAACGGGTACCCGGCCAAAATGAAAGGTTCTACCCGGTCGGGTACACGGTTTGGCACTTACCTTCCGGGTGGCGGTGACATCTAGGATCAGCAGCAGTCCTGTGACGGTGGCAGCATCTGTGGTGTCTTCAGCCGGCGGGGGAGCTGCAGGCTCACAGACACAGCTTACCTGCTTCGGTGCTGTGGAAGTGATTCCTGCAGCTCCCCCCGCCAGGTGAAGACACCTCTGATGCTGCCAACATCAGAGGACTGCTGCTGCTGATCCTAGATGTCTTAGGAAAGGTAAGTATAAAAGATTATTTCCAGCTGCCCTGACATTACCCGACGCCGGGTATTACCCGGCCAAGTCCACTTCTCAGTGGCCGGTTTCGAGTAATGTCCGGGTAGCTGGAAATGTGTCGGGTAACGCCGGGTACTCGGTACACCACTAATAGAGAACCTTAACAAAAAGGTAAGGAGGAGAACTTTGTAGGTGATCTGAAACTTGATGGGAAGCAAGGAGAGGGATTTAAGGAGGAGGAGGAGATGAGCAGATACTGTTGTGGGAGAAAGGGAAATTATTCAAGCAGCAGAGTTTTGGATAGATTGCAAATGAGAAAGTTGTGAAGCAGGGAGCCCTGTTAGCAGTATGTTAACCCATACGATAAGGGCATGCATTGGCGTTTTAGCAGTAGATTGACAGAGAAAAGGGCAAATCTTGGAAATATTACAGAGAAAGAATCGACAAACTTTAGCCAGTGTCGTGAATGAAGATGGAAAGGGAAGAGTCAAATGTTACTCCTAGGCAATGTGCTTTCATGACAGGATGATGGTAGTACTGTTTACTGCGATGGAGAAAGGTGATATTAGGCCAGATTTAGGGGGAAATATGAGGAGCTCAGTTTTAGACATTAGGTTTAAGGCAGAAGAGTGTCATCCATGGAGGATATAGCCAGGAGGCGACCCGAAACTAGGAACTAAATTGCAGGAGTGACGGTAGGGTGGATAGGTGTGTGTATCATCTGCATAGAGATGATATCAAGGGCCAAAATAGTTGATAAGGTCAACTAGTGATAGTATGTAGTGAGAGAGGTCCCAGAACAGAGTCCTGAGGTATACCAACAGACAAAACAACAGGAGACAAAGACACGTTAGCAACAGAGATGGAGAATGTGTGATGGAGAAGTATGATGAAAACCAGGATATAAGTTTGCTGCGGATACGAAGAAAGAGTTTAGAATATGAATGAGAAGAGTGATTGACAGTATCAAAAGCAGAAGAGAGATCAAGCAGGATTAGTAAGTAAAATGGACCTTGGGAATTTTCTTTATGTACATAATTGGTTACATTGGGAAAGGCAGATTGTGAAGGGCCCAGAGGAGCATGTGATTTAAGAATGTTGATCAAACGGGAGATCACAAGACGTTCTAGCAATTAGGAGGCAAATGGTAGGACGGATACAGGGCGATAGTTAGAAATTCACACAAGGTCAAGGTTATTTTTGAGAATAGGGGTGACCACTGCATGCTTAAAAGGAAGAGTTGAAAGAGCCAAAGGATATGGAGGAATTGAAGATGTGGGTGAGAGTGAGAATATAGGATTGAGAGGGCATGTGGTAGAGGGAGAAGAGAAGATCAGGTTCCAGCTTTGTGACAGGAGAAAAGGAGTCAAGAGTGCAATGAGATCTAGATAGAAAAAGAGAGAGGGGGAAGGGAGAGAACGAATCTACTTGTGGATGGCATCCACCTTGCCTCAAGTGAGCAAAGGCTTGAGGAGAAATAAAGGATGGATGTTAAGTGGGAGGAGAAAGTCAGTGGTGGGACTCAAATACATAGAAGACAGTGTGAATGAAATTGGAGTGTTGATGAGTGAGGAAAAAGTAGTGTTTGACCTTAAAAAAAGGAGCAGAGTTTTACAGAACAGGACAAAGGTTTAGTGTAGAAAATCAGACTGTGAGATTTCCTCCATAGGTGTTAAGAGCAGCAGTGTGATGTGATGAAGTGTGATGAGAGCGTGCTTGTGAATTAAACCAATGCATGGGTTAGGCTGCGTCTATAGTAAGCACGCAACAGATGGCAAAGTTAGCGCATGCCTGTCGCTCCAGCAATCCCTGCACTGAGGTCCGAGGCGACGGGGAGGCCCTGCATCGCTCGCACGCACTGTGGACAACCAAGCGTGTGCCCATGATAATCACGGCCTTAGAGGGATGAGTGTGTCAGAGCCTAGAAGGGGCATATAGATGATGGAGGAGGAGGGAGGAGGAGATGATAGCATTGTAAGAGTTAACAAGATAGCTAGTTTAAGAAGAAAGTGAGGAGAGGTTAGAGATAAGGGTAGATGTCAGAGGAGAGAGTTCAATTAAGCTGAGGTATCGAGTAGGACAGGGGTGAGGGGAATGAGAAGTGGTGGATGATGAGAGCAGAAGAGGTCATGTACAAATAGACCATGTTAGTCGTAGAGCAGACATTCCAGAGGGCACGTGAGAAGGGAAGAGTAAAGTGAGACAAGGAATGTGGATTACATTAGATGGGTTAATACGCTTAGCAGGGAGGTGGAGAGAGAGGCAAGAGGCAGAGGGTGGTGTAGGGGTAGAGGAAGAGATGTTGCATGTACCTTGTCAGAACATTAAAGAACGTCAATTCACACTGGTGCAGAGTTGATGATGAAATGCTGAATCCAGTTCACGTCCAATTCAATTTTAACAGAACTTTTTCATTCTTCATTACTGCAAAAAAAAATTAAAAAACAATGCATTACTATTTTCAAAATGGATTGAATTCCCCCACCAATGACTATGTGTTACCAATATATCCCTCTCAGTCCCACTGCAGCACATACTGTACCAGTGTGAAAGTAAGAAGGTACACAGTACCGGTAAAACAATACGTGCCGGTACTATGCACCATATGAATTATAAGGGGATGTAAATCTCCCAGTCTCTCTCCATATCCGCAACAGAGCGGGCTCCGGTCAGTGGCATGGATGCCCATATATGGGTATGCTCATATTTGGGCATCCCATGTCACTGACCGGAGCCGGCTCTGAGTATAGGGATATATGCGGAGACGCACAGGTGCAAGGAAATGGGAGGAGGCACGGTGAGAAACAGGGAGAGACCACAGGAAGATAGAGGGCAACAACTTCCACAAGGTACTTGTATGGGTATAATTGTTTGTATTTTGTGCAGAGGGGGTAATTTCAGATAAAATACAATTCTCCACCCTCTACGAAACAATTCCACTTTGTTCAGTAAGCCAGAAAGTCTTGGTCCCATGTGGACTGAATTTAATGCAAATAAGGTCCTTAATACACAAGTAAAGAATAAAGTTACTTATTCTCTACTGTAAGAAGTGCCACATTGCCCACTATTTGGGTCCTGTGCCCAGATTGTGACCATGCATGGCAGAGGTGAGATTCCCCCAACTCCAATTTGCTACACTCTCCAAGAGAGATAATTGTGATCAGAGGTGGAACTAGGGGAGGGTGTGAGCAGGGTCACTGCCCAGGGAGTAACCTGACTGGGGGCACGGAAATCTCATTTAGTGCATATGTTGCGGCACTGCATTGATTGACCGGTCAATCTGCACTGCTGCCTGTCACAGTGACATCCTGATCGGGCACTGTGATCAGCTATAGCACTGACCCAGGTGAGATAGTTCAGCACTTTACAAGGAGGGAACAGATGTTGTGGGTGACAGATGCTGGAGGTAGGCCAAGACTGTTGGCCAGAGTAACGTGGAGACTTACTGCACTCTGCATGCCCATCCTCTCCCTGACATCAGGGGAAGGAAGTGGCCCTGGGGTGTGTGTAGGTATGCCAGATGTCAGTGTATGCATAAGTAAGTATGCCTGTGTAGTGGGAGGTGTAGGGGCGTTAAGCTGGAGGACTTAAAACAGGCACAAAAGCACATAGATACCTCTGATTATACCGCACCAAATGCTGATAATATCATGCTGTAGCTGCACTTTACAGAAGATGATGCAGATGTCATCATTGGTTGGTGGGTTCATTAAATCAATCCATCATATCATAACCACACTGTGCATATGATGTACTGAATCAGTAACACCAGGAAGACATCTCCATGTTAGGAGTAGAGTTGAAGTTAACAGAATATGTCCAGCACTGTGGTGTGTAGCCCATAAATAATAATTGTGCACATTACCAGAACAACATACTGTCAACTGCAAGATCATTTTGCTGCTTGTAGCGTATGCTCATCCTGTACAGTGTTGTAGTAGATCCGTCTCTTCAGTGTTCACTGCAACAAAAGTAAGACATTGCATTAATATTACAGACGTTTGGGGGCTGAAATCTCACTTCGCTGCGGACAATTTCCCTTTGCATAAGATTCTTGTGATTATGTCAATGATGATCAATAACTGCATCATAACACAGCCGCTCTATACAGAAGATGTACTTGCTCTCATTGGTCATTGAGGTAATACGTCACACAATGTACAGATATAGCAAGGATTATTTCTCCCACTTGTGCATTATGGCATTATGATGGGAAATGTTGTGAGATTCTGCATTATCAGCATCACTGAATCTTTTGGAAATTAAGTGATATTCTATGTTTTAATGCAATATTATGGGTGATCAGCCGGTAAAATAATAATAGCTTGCTGTATCTGTAGCCATGCTCTACCCATGATGTGCTGAACCAATGACTGCAGAGAGATTCAGAGTGCTAAACATGACTGGAACGCATCTCTGAATAATGGGCAGCAAAGCAGTGCAGAATAGGAGGTGAAAGTATTTAAAATGGAAGATCCTTAGCAGCTGTGTGGAGAGTAGACAGTACAGACTGACCAAGTAAATGGTAAAAGGAGTAACTTCAACATTACTTGGCTTTGTTCTCCACATTGAAGCTTTCCTCCTCTTTAAATCACTAATACTGATGCCATGTGTAACCTGTACTGAGAGTTATATAATCTACTGGCCTAGATGAAACCATATGATGCAAACAGGATCCATCCCACTCCAGATTCATAGAATTGAACCACCTCAACCTTTCATAACAATCACATAGAACTGCAGCTGTGCGCTACTGCACATGTTCTTGTTATGAATGGTAGTAGATGTGGTCCTTGGGTCTTTACTTCATACTGTAGCCACCCTCTACTCATGATGTATTGAATCAACGAAAACCTGCATGGTTCAGATCACAGGAAGGGGTAGAGTAGAGATGAAAATATTCAATGTGAAACCCGTAGCAGCCGGATTGTGTGGAGTCAATAAAACGACAAATACTAAATGGTAAATGAGAAATATACACATTGCTTATCTGTCTCTGTGTAGTAATTTTCCTTCTCTTCAACTGTCCTTCAAATTTTCTCTTTTGCAAGAAAAGGAACACATGGCTTCAATATTCACTTCTGTTCTGCAGTCATCCCTCCTGAAATAAAAGTTAAGCATTGCATTGTTATTATGATAATACATACAATAAACCTTGCTCCAAACCATTTGATGCAAAGCAAATCCACCTCCCACCCACAGCTGTGCTCCTTCTAGAGCATGCATGTCAAACTCCAGTCCTCGAGGGTCCCAAACAGGCCAGGTTTTCAGTAGGGATATCCTGAAAACCTGGCCTGTTTGCGGCCCTCGAGGACTGGAGTTTGACATCCTTGTTCTTGAGCTTCTACCACGCAAGTCATCCATGTGAGTGACACTGTACTGCAGTCCTGGTCTGCACACAATCTACTGAATCAATGACATCACACTGTAAAGGCAATCTACAAGATGTATTAGTTGTCCACACTTCCGAAATGTTACTTTTATGTCCAAATCACTTATTCCCATGACCTGATATTTGTATTTGTTATTTATAGGATTGTCACAAAGAGTTGATGAGGTCACCAAATGATAGTATGTAGAGAGAAAGAGAGATCTCAGAACAGAGCCCTGATGTATACCCACAGACAGATCAATAGAAGACGAAGACATGTTAGCAACAGAGATGGAGAATGTGTGACAGGAAAGTTATGATGAAAACCAGGATAGAACTGTGTTACGGATACCAAGAGAGAGTTTAGAATATGAAGGAGGAGAGTGATTGAGAGCATCAAACGCAGCAGATAGATCAAGTAGGATTAGTAGGGAAAAGTGACCTTGGGAATTTGCTTTAAGCACAGTCTGTAGAACGAGCTGTACGAAAGGCAGGTTGTAAAGGATCCAGGAGGGAATGTGATTTAAGAATGTTGACATTCTAGCAATTAGGAGACAAACAGCAGGAGGGATACAGGGCGGTAGTTAGTAAGGCACATAGGGTGTAGGTTGTTTCTGAGAAAAGGGTGACCACTACAGGCTTAAAGTAAGAGGGTAAAGAGCCAGAGAATAGGGAGGAATTGAAGATGTGGGTGAGAGTGGGGACTAAGAGATGCAGTAAGGTGTGAGGGGATACGATCTAGAGGGCATGGGTTAATACGCTTAGCAGGGAGGTGGAGACAGAGAGGCAAGAGGCAGAGAGTGGTGCAGGGGTTGAGGAAGAGATGTTGCATGTACCTTATCAGAACATTAAAGAACATCAATTCACACTGGTGCAGAGTTGATGATGAATCCAGTTCACCTCCAATTCAATTTTAACAGAAATGTTTCATTCTTCATTACTGAAAAAAAAGAAAAGTAAAAAACATTTCATTACTATTTTCAAAATGGATTGAATTCCCCCAACAATGACTATGTGTTACCAATATATCCCTCTCAGTCCCACTGCAGCATATACTGTACCAGTGTGGAAGTAGGAAGGTACACAGTACCGGTAAAACAATACGTGCCGGTACTATGCACCATATGAATTATAAGGGGATGTAAATCTCCCAGTCTCTCTCCATATCCGCAACAGAGCGGGCTCCGGTCAGTGGCATGGATGCCCATATATGGGTATGCTCATATTTGGGCATCCCATGTCACTGACCGGAGCCGGCTCTGAGTATAGGGATATATGCGGAGACGCAGAGGTGCAAGGAAATGGGAGGAGGCACGGTGAGAAACAGGGAGAGACCACAGGAAGATAGAGGGCAACAACTTCCACAAGGTACTTGTATGGGTATAATTGTTTGTATTTTGTGCAGAGGGGGTAATTTCAGATAAAATACAATTCTCCACCCTCTACGAAACAATTCCACTTTGTTCAGTAAGCCAGAAAGTCTTGGTCCCATGTGGACTGAATTTAATGCAAATAAGGTCCTTAATACACAAGTAAAGAATAAAGTTACTTATTCTCTACTGTAAGAAGTGCCACATTGCCCACTATTTGGGTCCTGTGCCCAGATTGTGACCATGCATGGCAGAGGTGAGATTCCCCCAACTCCAATTTGCTACACTCTCCAAGAGAGATAATTGTGATCAGAGGTGGAACTAGGGGAGGGTGTGAGCAGGGTCACTGCCCAGGGAGTAACCTGACTGGGGGCACGGAAATCTCATTTAGTGCATACACTACCGACACACTTTATTGAAGTGTGGTCGGTACCACAAGCCGGGAAATCTCCCGGCTTGCTAGTGGCCGCCCCTCGGCGTGCCGCGCGTCATAGACGCGCGGTCACGCGTCATCGGGAGCGTGCGCCCGCTGCACGCATGTCCAGGGGCTCCCCGAGGGAGCCCTGGTGTCCCGCGATCGCGGGACAGCGGCAGGGGGTTCCGGGGGACCCGGCGGACCCGGCAGCGGTAGGGAGAGCGCCCCGATCGGAGGGCGCTCTTCCGCTGCTTCGGCGTGCGCCCGTCACACTCGGGCGCGCGCCAGGCTACTGCTGCGGCACAGAACGGGCAAATGCTCGAATAAACTGTGCCGCAGCAGTATGTTGCGGCACTGCATTGATTGACCGGTCAATCTGCACTGCTGCCTGTCACAGTGACATCCTGATCGGGCACTGTGATCAGCTATAGCACTGACCCAGGTGAGATAGTTCAGCACTTTACAAGGAGGGAACAGATGTTGTGGGTGACAGATGCTGGAGGTAGGCCAAGACTGTTGGCCAGAGTAACGTGGAGATTTACTGCACTCTGCATGCCCATCCTCTCCCTGACATCAGGGGAAGGAAGTGGCCCTGGGGTGTGTGTAGGTATGCCAGATGTCAGTGTATGCATAAGTAAGTATGCCTGTGTAGTGGGAGGTGTAGGGGCGTTAAGCTGGAGGACTTAAAACAGGCACAAAAGCACATAGATACCTCTGATTATACCGCACCAAATGCTGATAATATCATGCTGTAGCTGCACTTTACAGAAGATGATGCAGATGTCATCATTGGTTGGTGGGTTCATTAAATCAATCCATCATATCATAACCACACTGTGCATATGATGTACTGAATCAGTAACACCAGGAAGACATCTCCATGTTAGGAGTAGAGTTGAAGTTAACAGAATATGTCCAGCACTGTGGTGTGTAGCCCATAAATAATAATTGTGCACATTACCAGAACAACATACTGTCAACTGCAAGATCATTTTGCTGCTTGTAGCGTATGCTCATCCTGTACAGTGTTGTAGTAGATCCGTCTCTTCAGTGTTCACTGCAACAAAAGTAAGACATTGCATTAATATTACAGACGTTTGGGGGCTGAAATCTCACTTCGCTGCGGACAATTTCCCTTTGCATAAGATTCTTGTGATTATGTCAATGATGATCAATAACTGCATCATAACACAGCCGCTCTATACAGAAGATGTACTTGCTCTCATTGGTCATTGAGGTAATACGTCACACAATGTACAGATATAGCAAGGATTATTTCTCCCACTTGTGCATTATGGCATTATGATGGGAAATGTTGTGAGATTCTGCATTATCAGCATCACTGAATCTTTTGGAAATTAAGTGATATTCTATGTTTTAATGCAATATTATGGGTGATCAGCCGGTAAAATAATAATAGCTTGCTGTATCTGTAGCCATGCTCTACCCATGATGTGCTGAACCAATGACTGCAGAGAGATTCAGAGTGCTAAACATGACTGGAACGCATCTCTGAATAATGGGCAGCAAAGCAGTGCAGAATAGGAGGTGAAAGTATTTAAAATGGAAGATCCTTAGCAGCTGTGTGGAGAGTAGACAGTACAGACTGACCAAGTAAATGGTAAAAGGAGTAACTTCAACATTACTTGGCTTTGTTCTCCACATTGAAGCTTTCCTCCTCTTTAAATCACTAATACTGATGCCATGTGTAACCTGTACTGAGAGTTATATAATCTACTGGCCTAGATGAAACCATATGATGCAAACAGGATCCATCCCACTCCAGATTCATAGAATTGAACCACCTCAACCTTTCATAACAATCACATAGAACTGCAGCTGTGCGCTACTGCACATGTTCTTGTTATGAATGGTAGTAGATGTGGTCCTTGGGTCTTTACTTCATACTGTAGCCACACTCTACTCATGATGTATTGAATCAACGAAAACTTGCATGGTTCAGATCACAGGAAGGGGTAGAGTAGAGATGAAAATATTCAATGTGAAACCCGTAGCAGCCGGATTGTGTGGAGTCAATAAAACGACAAATACTAAATGGTAAATGAGAAATATACACATTGCTTATCTGTCTCTGTGTAGTAATTTTCCTTCTCTTCAACTGTCCTTCAAATTTTCTCTTTTGCAAGAAAAGGAACACATGGCTTCAATATTCACTTCTGTTCTGCAGTCATCCCTCCTGAAATAAAAGTTAAGCATTGCATTGTTATTATGATAATACATACAATAAACCTTGCTCCAAACCATTTGATGCAAAGCAAATCCACCTCCCACCCACAGCTGTGCTCCTTCTAGAGCATGCATGTCAAACTCCAGTCCTCGAGGGTCCCAAACAGGCCAGGTTTTCAGTAGGGATATCCTGAAAACCTGGCCTGTTTGCGGCCCTCGAGGACTGGAGTTTGACATCCTTGTTCTTGAGCTTCTACCACGCAAGTCATCCATGTGAGTGACACTGTACTGCAGTCCTGGTCTGCACACAATCTACTGAATCAATGACATCACACTGTAAAGGCAATCTACAAGATGTATTAGTTGTCCACACTTCCGAAATGTTACTTTTATGTCCAAATCACTTATTCCCATGACCTGATATTTGTATTTGTTATTTATAGGATTGTCACAAAGAGTTGATGAGGTCACCAAATGATAGTATGTAGAGAGAAAGAGAGATCTCAGAACAGAGCCCTGATGTATACCCACAGACAGATCAATAGAAGACGAAGACATGTTAGCAACAGAGATGGAGAATGTGTGACAGGAAAGTTATGATGAAAACCAGGATAGAACTGTGTTACGGATACCAAGAGAGAGTTTAGAATATGAAGGAGGAGAGTGATTGAGAGCATCAAACGCAGCAGATAGATCAAGTAGGATTAGTAGGGAAAAGTGACCTTGGGAATTTGCTTTAAGCACAGTCTGTAGAACGAGCTGTACGAAAGGCAGGTTGTAAAGGATCCAGGAGGGAATGTGATTTAAGAATGTTGACATTCTAGCAATTAGGAGACAAACAGCAGGAGGGATACAGGGCGGTAGTTAGTAAGGCACATAGGGTGTAGGTTGTTTCTGAGAAAAGGGTGACCACTACAGGCTTAAAGTAAGAGGGTAAAGAGCCAGAGAATAGGGAGGAATTGAAGATGTGGGTGAGAGTGGGGACTAAGAGATGCAGTAAGGTGTGAGGGGATACGATCTAGAGGGCATGTGGTAGAGGGAGAAGAGAAGATGATTTGCTTCCAGCTCTGTAAGAGAAGAAAAAGAGTCAAATGCAGAAGGAGAATTAGGTAGAAGGAGAGAAGGGGGAAGGGACAGAAGGAATCTCCTTGTGGGTGGCATCCACCTTGCCTCTGAAGTAGTCAAATGCTTGAGGAGAAGTGAAGGAAGGATGGCAAGTGTGAGGAGAAGGTTAGTGGAGGGAGTCAAATACAGGGAAAAAAAGACAGTGTAAATTAAATTTGAGTGTTGATGAATGTGAAAAAAAAGTAGTGTGGTTTGGCCCCAGAGAGCAGCTTTATACAGGACTGGAGACATTTTTACTGTAGAAAAATCAAATATCAATTGTGTGATTTCCTTCATAGGCATTAAGAACAGCGAGTGGAAGTGTGATGAACATGTTTGGGAATTTAGCCAAGGGTGTGGGCTAGAGGGACAAGTGTGTCAGAGCCTAGAGGGGGCATATAGATAGGAGGATAGCATTGTAAGAGTTAATAAGATTGTTAGTTTAAGCGGAAAGAGAGAGAGAGCAGAGAGGTTAGAGTAGATGTCAGAGGAGAGTTTAATTAAGCAGAGGCAAATCAGTGGGACAGGTAAGATGGGGTGAGGGGAATGACTGATTGTGAATGATGAGAGCAGAAGAGGTCATGTACAACTAGAGCCTTGTTAGTCAGAGAACGGACATTCCAGATGGCATAGGAGAAGGGAAGAGAAAAGTAAGGAAAGGAATGTGGATTACATTAGATAGGTTAACACTCTTAGCAGGGAGGCAGAGGCAGGGAGGCCCGATGTGTATATGAGCAGGTTCAAGATTATAAGAGATATCCCACACATCAGCAAACATAGAAGGAGACACAGAGATAGGTGTAGAGAGAGACAGAGATAGCTCTATGTAGAGAGAGAGGGACGTAGAGAGAATGAGACAGATAGGCGCAGAGAGAGGGGGCGCAGAGAGAGGAGGCGCCAAAAGAGGGGGCGCAGAGAGAGGGGGCACAGAGAATAGGATATTAAAGAGTGCTTTTCATTGAGCAGTGCAGAAATAGCTGCAATAGAGGTCTGTACAAATGGTGCAGTGTGTAGACACATGCAAAGGTAGGGGAAGGAAAGAGGAGAACATGTGGATAAAAGCAGGAGTGTGGAAGTTAGAGAAATTAGAAAAGTTTAACAGAGGAGTGAGGAAACAGCCAGCAGAAAGAACAAGAGAGAGGTTACATTGGGATGACGTTCTGTGGTAAAGAGAAAATGCTAGGAGAGAGCTTTCAAATATTAGAGGACATGAATTGAGGGAGCAAATGTATAAATCAAAACCTGAGGGGGAGGTATAGCACGAAAGCTTGCACAGCAGATTATAGTCTTAATGTTGCGTGTACCTGTCAGGGTATTCAAGAAGTTAAATTCTCACAAGTGCAGAGTTCATGATGAAATGCTGAATCTAGTCCCCCTCCAATTTAATTTTAATATAACTTTTCCATTCTTCATTACTGCAAAAAGCAAACAAAACAAAACCACATTGCATTACTATTTTCAAAATGGATTGAATGGCATATTCAACAGTGACTGTGTGATGCCAATATTCCCCACTCACTCGTAGTGAAGCACATATTGTACTAGTGTTGAAAGTAGGCCGGTAGAGTCAGGTACGCAGTACTGATAAAACAATAAGTGCCCGTCGTAAGTACCAGCTCCGCAACAGTGCGGGCATCACATTAGTGACGTGGATGAACATATATGGATAAGCCCATATTAAGGCATCACGTGACCAGAGCCGTCACTGACTGGGTATACGTAAAGACGCAGGGAGATGCAAGGAAAGGGAGGGAGAGAGACAGGGAGAAGATGTGAAACGGAGGAAGGCACGGATGGAGGGAGTTCTTCCGAGCTTCTGCGGGCCTCTCTCTTTCACTGGTGCATGCCGGGAGCTGGTCCCAACATCCACAAAGTGTGTGTGTATTATTGGTTGTATTTTATGGGGGTAGGAGGGTAGTGTGTATATTGTGTGTGTGGGAGTATTATATTGTGTGTAGAGGTGCAGAGGAGAGTACTAGATTGTGTATCTTGTGTAAGGGTGTTGTGTATATTGTGTTTGGAGCTATAATATTATTGGGGAGATTAGTATTGAGGAGGTATTATAGTGTGTATTGTGGGGAGTATTAGTGTGTGTATTGTTTGTGGGTGACAGATGCTGGGGGTATGCAGCAATCCCTGCACTGAGGTCCGAGGCGGCTCTGCATCGCTCGCACGCACTGTGGATGACCAAGCATGTGCCCATGATAATCATGGCCTTAGAGGGATGAGTGTGTCAGAGCCTAGAAGGGGCATATATATGATGGAGGAGGGAGGAGGAGGAGGGAGGAGGAGGAGATGATAGCATTGTAAAAGTTAACAAGATAGTTAGTTTAAGCAGAAAGTGAGGAGAGGTTAGAGATAAGGGTAGATGTCAGAGGAGAGAGTTCAATTAAGCTGAGGTATCGAGTAGGACAGGGGTGAGGGGAATGAGAGGTGGTGGATGATGAGAGCAGAAGAGGTCATGTACAAATAGACCTTGTTAGTCAGAGAGCAGTCATTCCAGAGGGCACGTGAGAAGTGAAGAGTAAAGTGAGACATGGAATGTGGATTACATTAGATGGGTTAATACGCTTAGCAGGGAGGTGGAGAGAGAGAGGCAAGAGGCAGAGAGTGGTGCAGGGGTTGAGGAAGAGATGTTGCATGTACCTTATCAGAACATTAAAGAACATCAATTCACACTGGTGCAGAGTTGATGATGAATCCAGTTCACCTCCAATTCAATTTTAACAGAAATGTTTCATTCTTCATTACTGAAAAAAAAGAAAAGTAAAAAACATTTCATTACTATTTTCAAAATGGATTGAATTCCCCCAACAATGACTATGTGTTACCAATATATCCCTCTCAGTCCCACTGCAGCATATACTGTACCAGTGTGAAAGTAGGAAGGTACACAGTACCGGTAAAACAATACGTGCCGGTACTATGCACCATATGAATTATAAGGGGATGTAAATCTCCCAGTCTCTCTCCATATCCGCAACAGAGCGGGCTCCGGTCAGTGGCATGGATGCCCATATATGGGTATGCTCATATTTGGGCATCCCATGTCACTGACCGGAGCCGGCTCTGAGTATAGGGATATATGCGGAGACGCAGAGGTGCAAGGAAATGGGAGGAGGCACGGTGAGAAACAGGGAGAGACCACAGGAAGATAGAGGGCAACAACTTCCACAAGGTACTTGTATGGGTATAATTGTTTGTATTTTGTGCAGAGGGGGTAATTTCAGATAAAATACAATTCTCCACCCTCTACGAAACAATTCCACTTTGTTCAGTAAGCCAGAAAGTCTTGGTCCCATGTGGACTGAATTTAATGCAAATAAGGTCCTTAATACACAAGTAAAGAATAAAGTTACTTATTCTCTACTGTAAGAAGTGCCACATTGCCCACTATTTGGGTCCTGTGCCCAGATTGTGACCATGCATGGCAGAGGTGAGATTCCCCCAACTCCAATTTGCTACACTCTCCAAGAGAGATAATTGTGATCAGAGGTGGAACTAGGGGAGGGTGTGAGCAGGGTCACTGCCCAGGGAGTAACCTGACTGGGGGCACGGAAATCTCATTTAGTGCATATGTTGCGGCACTGCATTGATTGACCGGTCAATCTGCACTGCTGCCTGTCACAGTGACATCCTGATCGGGCACTGTGATCAGCTATAGCACTGACCCAGGTGAGATAGTTCAGCACTTTACAAGGAGGGAACAGATGTTGTGGGTGACAGATGCTGGAGGTAGGCCAAGACTGTTGGCCAGAGTAACGTGGAGACTTACTGCACTCTGCATGCCCATCCTCTCCCTGACATCAGGGGAAGGAAGTGGCCCTGGGGTGTGTGTAGGTATGCCAGATGTCAGTGTATGCATAAGTAAGTATGCCTGTGTAGTGGGAGGTGTAGGGGCGTTAAGCTGGAGGACTTAAAACAGGCACAAAAGCACATAGATACCTCTGATTATACCGCACCAAATGCTGATAATATCATGCTGTAGCTGCACTTTACAGAAGATGATGCAGATGTCATCATTGGTTGGTGGGTTCATTAAATCAATCCATCATATCATAACCACACTGTGCATATGATGTACTGAATCAGTAACACCAGGAAGACATCTCCATGTTAGGAGTAGAGTTGAAGTTAACAGAATATGTCCAGCACTGTGGTGTGTAGCCCATAAATAATAATTGTGCACATTACCAGAACAACATACTGTCAACTGCAAGATCATTTTGCTGCTTGTAGCGTATGCTCATCCTGTACAGTGTTGTAGTAGATCCGTCTCTTCAGTGTTCACTGCAACAAAAGTAAGACATTGCATTAATATTACAGACGTTTGGGGGCTGAAATCTCACTTCGCTGCGGACAATTTCCCTTTGCATAAGATTCTTGTGATTATGTCAATGATGATCAATAACTGCATCATAACACAGCCGCTCTATACAGAAGATGTACTTGCTCTCATTGGTCATTGAGGTAATACGTCACACAATGTACAGATATAGCAAGGATTATTTCTCCCACTTGTGCATTATGGCATTATGATGGGAAATGTTGTGAGATTCTGCATTATCAGCATCACTGAATCTTTTGGAAATTAAGTGATATTCTATGTTTTAATGCAATATTATGGGTGATCAGCCGGTAAAATAATAATAGCTTGCTGTATCTGTAGCCATGCTCTACCCATGATGTGCTGAACCAATGACTGCAGAGAGATTCAGAGTGCTAAACATGACTGGAACGCATCTCTGAATAATGGGCAGCAAAGCAGTGCAGAATAGGAGGTGAAAGTATTTAAAATGGAAGATCCTTAGCAGCTGTGTGGAGAGTAGACAGTACAGACTGACCAAGTAAATGGTAAAAGGAGTAACTTCAACATTACTTGGCTTTGTTCTCCACATTGAAGCTTTCCTCCTCTTTAAATCACTAATACTGATGCCATGTGTAACCTGTACTGAGAGTTATATAATCTACTGGCCTAGATGAAACCATATGATGCAAACAGGATCCATCCCACTCCAGATTCATAGAATTGAACCACCTCAACCTTTCATAACAATCACATAGAACTGCAGCTGTGCGCTACTGCACATGTTCTTGTTATGAATGGTAGTAGATGTGGTCCTTGGGTCTTTACTTCATACTGTAGCCACCCTCTACTCATGATGTATTGAATCAACGAAAACCTGCATGGTTCAGATCACAGGAAGGGGTAGAGTAGAGATGAAAATATTCAATGTGAAACCCGTAGCAGCCGGATTGTGTGGAGTCAATAAAACGACAAATACTAAATGGTAAATGAGAAATATACACATTGCTTATCTGTCTCTGTGTAGTAATTTTCCTTCTCTTCAACTGTCCTTCAAATTTTCTCTTTTGCAAGAAAAGGAACACATGGCTTCAATATTCACTTCTGTTCTGCAGTCATCCCTCCTGAAATAAAAGTTAAGCATTGCATTGTTATTATGATAATACATACAATAAACCTTGCTCCAAACCATTTGATGCAAAGCAAATCCACCTCCCACCCACAGCTGTGCTCCTTCTAGAGCATGCATGTCAAACTCCAGTCCTCGAGGGTCCCAAACAGGCCAGGTTTTCAGTAGGGATATCCTGAAAACCTGGCCTGTTTGCGGCCCTCGAGGACTGGAGTTTGACATCCTTGTTCTTGAGCTTCTACCACGCAAGTCATCCATGTGAGTGACACTGTACTGCAGTCCTGGTCTGCACACAATCTACTGAATCAATGACATCACACTGTAAAGGCAATCTACAAGATGTATTAGTTGTCCACACTTCCGAAATGTTACTTTTATGTCCAAATCACTTATTCCCATGACCTGATATTTGTATTTGTTATTTATAGGATTTTCACATGTATTACTACTGTGAAACGCTATATACATTAATAGTGCTATATAAATAAATACATACACATTTATATATAATAATAATAACAGCATGTTCTTTTAAAGCGCTGCTAGTTTTACGTAGCGCTATACAGAGACATTTTGCAGACACAAGTCCCTGCCCCATAGAGCTATAATCTATGACATTGGTGCCTGAGGCACAGAGGATATGAAGTGACTTGCCCAAGGTCACACACACACAAATATATATACATAAATATATACATATATACACACACACACACACACACACACACACACACACACACACACACACACACACACACACACACATGAAAACTAACACAGAAAAAAAGAATCCCCTGAATAGCACTCTAACATACACAAATTGTATCAATAAAGGTTTATTAATCACATACACATAAATGGTTAAAATGAGGAGCAGTGGTGACCTACAAAGCTGTTATAAACTGAACCTTAAGGTGTGGGGAAAAATGCTACACTGCAGTAATAAGTACAAAGTATGTAAATAAAGTGTAGAGGCAAGAAATATATGGAAATGAGAACACTCAGACCGGCCGGTCAAGTACTACCTAAGTTGAAGCCCCCTGTGTGAAGTGCTTGTATGAAACTAGTGTATAACTAACAAGCAAATGCTTGTCCGGGGGCTTAACATATAGACAGTTGATAGATGTATTTGAAGTTGCATATTCTGTGCCGTGGATTAATCAGTATACTGAAAGCAACTGAAGATGGTACAGTAGCTGTGATAGGTTGGCCTCATAGCTCCTCCTTCAATGGAGGACTCGGCTCACGGAGCACTTAAATCTCTAAATGCCCAAAGAAAAAAATAAGCATGCAGTACTTAAAGTGAAAGTAAAATGAGAAATGAAATAAACACACACATTGAAAAATCACTCACCCGACTGAGAGCGCCTTCTACAGAGCGCTGTACCACTGCTCAGCTAGCAGCTAAAACTGTCTCATTTTCCCACCATTGAAGTTTACACATGTCCACGCCCCACTCTAACAAGACGCTGTGTACGGAAACTCGCAGGAGACAAACTAGTGAGAGAAGGTGTAGCTGCTAGCCACACTCCACGAGGTGCATTGTGGGAAATGTAGTTCTTTGCCTGCTAGCTTCTCTGACTGGTTACTGATCAGGTGATGTCACTAGGGGCGGGATTAGTGTGTTGCAATGTAACGGCCCGGCTGTATGATTGTCACAGAAGGGGGGAGCCTGAGAATGTCACGGATTTAATTACACATGTAATGATGTAATAACACAGCCATGAACTAAGTCAGTATACATATGGTCATGTGATATTTATAATGCATTTATTAACATTATTGTGTGGATTTAGGCTGAATTAAACTTGTATGGGATTGTCACTTTAATATCACAGTACCACTACTGTTTTAACACTTATAATGACCTCCTGATTACAGATTATTAGGGACAGACTTAAAAAGGCCTGTGTAAATATTTATTATAGAGTGGCCTCTTTACTTTATAATATCAGGGAGTATCAGACAGGCCTGTGTTTATTTTTAATATACATTAGGGTGACCTGACTCCAGATTATTGGCCTTTCCCTCTGACAAATGCATATTTTCCTATACTGTGTTAATTTTGTTAGAACAAAATAAATATTCATGCGCTAAATGACAGTACCAGTGTGAGTCCCAATAAGAAGTAGTGAGGTAAAAAACCATGGTACCAGCAACATATGTAACTGATGGGGAGGGTGCTAAAATATATGGAGTGTGGCGTCCTGATTGCTAAATGAGGTGTATTATATCATAAGTGCATATAACAATATCCCTCATAGCAATCTATTAAGAACCAACAAGAACTAGGTAGCACAATAATCAGTGCTGCAGTTATAGCCTAATAATAAGTATATATATATATATATATATATATATATACTGCTGCGGCCAAGTTTATTCGAGCATTTGCCCGTTCTTGGCCGCAGCAGTAGCCTGGCGCGCGCCCGAGAGTGACGGGCGCGCGCCGAAGCAGCGGAAGAGCGCCCTCCGATCGGGGCGCTCTCCCTACCGCTGCCGGGTCCGCCGGGTCCCCCGGAACCCCCTGCCGCTGTCCCGCGATCGCGGGACACCAGGGCTCCCTCGGGGAGCCCCTGGACGCGCGTGCAGGGGGCGCACGCTCCCGAAGACGCGTGACCGCGCGTCTATGACGCGCGGCACGCCGAGGGGCGGCCACTAGCAAGCCGGGAAATCTCCCGGCTTGCGGTACCGGCCACACTCGAATAAAGTGTGTCGGTACTATATATATATAATATATATATGTAACCCATATTCCCCCACCCAATCGCAGATAGGGTGCATGTGAGGGGAGCTATATGTATTACCAGTGTGGTGCTTTACCTGTGAGGCTCACAGGAGGCCTGAGCCTCCGCCAATGAGAGCCTGGGGTGTATCCTCCTGAACAATACTATATGGTGCAGCGCCTCCACCTGTGATGGCTCCAAGCAGAGCGGGAGTTGTTCCTCACAGGACAATAATATAATATCACGCACACAGCATATAAAAGAACAGTGACTTTTCTAACAGTAACATAACTATGCATGTCATACATTAAGTGTCTCTCTTCTAGGAGACACAGTAACTCACGTGTCTCGCAGGATGCAACCCCTCACCGTGTACCCACACCATGTCCAACTCCCCACACCACAACCCCACCCCCAAAATAAGGTATGTGTGTGTGTGACTGCACAGCCACTATGTACTGATTTATAGTTGGTGCACTTATGGATGTTACCTGCCGAGCGCTCCAGCGCTAGGACCTGCAAACAGACTTCGCAAAGGATCCGACGGTGAAGATACGTCAGGGTTACCTTCCAGGGCGATCCCACCCGGTTGGTTGCTGCTGTGCTTGAAGAGGTCTGATCCTAAACCTCTGTAATGGTGCTGCGACAGTCTCTGCTTCCTTCACTTCTCTCTCTCTCTAAAGTGACAGGTTCCTGTACTAGGGCCTGTCCCTGTGACCACCCACCCTCACTAGTGGGAAGTCAGGGCCTCAACTCTAGCCTGGGGATTTCTGGCCTAGGGCAGAATCTCGCAGCTCTCTGCCCACCTTCTTTCCCTCTTTGTCCCCTAAGTCTCACTCACTCACGTGCTTCCCAGTCTGCTTCCTGACTGCACAAAACAATGTATCAAATTCCCTGCTGCAGAGAATCTGCAAGTCTCAGTGGCTGGTTGGTTGCAGGTGACAGGGAACATAGGGCATTCACCAGAGGCTGCTGGGGGATGTAGTCCACTCAGAACCTCTTTCCTATGGGGACTGTGTGCGCGGTCTCTACTGCACCTGTGCAAAGCTGTAGTGGCCACCGCTACACATAACTGCACCTGCGCAACCTACCAGATCTCCTGTACACTTGTAATGGCCACCACTACCCTTGCCAACCTCTGCGTATTGCGCGAACCTCGCACCAAACACAACATGGCCGCTGTGGCTATCTGCGCATGCTCGAGCATCAGGGCCCCCGACGGCGCCGGCACAGATAGCAGCGCCAACTGGGAAAAGTCGCCATCCCCTTCCCCCACTGCCACAGGGGTAAGGCAAGGGGCAAAGGAACATCAGGGAAGCCGGGAGTGGCCCCCTTACATATATATATATATATATTGTGGTTGACAAATCACCCAAAAATCTACTCGCTGAACAAAAAAATCTACTCATCACCTAGCCCCGCCCCAGGCCCGCTTTAAAAAAAATTGAATAAATTCCTAGTAAGAACAACATTCGTTTTTGACATGTTTATTTATTGTATTACATTATACTACAATTAGTCCTTGTTAAGAGTGTGTGTGTGACACAGAGAGAGTGTGCGTGTGTGTGTGACACAGAGAGTGTGTGAGACACAGAGAGTGTGTGAGACACAGAGAGTGTGTGAGACACAGAGAGTGTGTGAGATAGGGTGAGGCAGAGGGTGACAGGGTGAGGCAGAGGGTGACAGGGTGAGACAGAGAATGACAGGGTGATACCGAGAGATACAGAGGTTGACAGGGAGAACATGGGTGACATGGTGTGACACAGGGTGACAGGGTGAGACAGAGGGTGACAGGGTGAGACAGAGGGTGACAGGGGGAAACAGAGGGTGACAGAAAGTGAGACAGAGGGTGACAGAAAGTGAGACAGAGGGCGACAGAAAGTGAGACAGAGGGAAACAGGGTGGGTGACACACACACACACACACACACACACACACACACACACACACACACACACACACACACACACACACACACACACACACACACACACACACACACACACACACACACACACACTCTCCCTCTTACACACACACTCTCTCTCTCCCTCTCACACACACACACACACAGACAGACAGACATCAAACCCCTCCCCTCTGCGAGAGCGAGGGTCCGCCCTCACAAATTCCTCTATGCCTCTTATCAGCGGTGCAGACAGGAGATGAAATACAGCAGTGACCGCACGACCCTTCTTTTGGCGATGTTACATATATATACTGATAATAGTAAAAAGCAGAACAAATAATATAAAAAGGCAATTGCTTGCTTGGGAAGTAGCTTCTGCTGGGCCCAATTTGAGGAATCCCTTGTCAGTAGGGCCGCCAGCAGAAATCTTGGGGCCCAGGACAAATGCAAGGATCAGGCCCCCCTCCCTACCCCATAGCACACCTACCATGACATTTTTTTTAGGGCACAACTTTTACTCAAATGGTAGTGTTGCAAGGCCTATTTCACACCTCGCAAACCCCCCCATTTTACACTTTTTTATATTTTTATATATATATAAAAAGAGAGAGAGAGAGAGAGAGACAATCAAGTGGTTTCTTCTTCTCTTAGCCAAAGACGTACTACTCTATGTTCCTTTTCTCATTCTCCTATTTTTGTACCTTGGTATAATTGTATATACATACTTCACAGCATATGTTCCACCAAAGTAACTACGTCAGCGATGACAGCGACCAACAGTGGCACTACTGTGTTTAGGGTTCTACAGTGCACAGCCACCCTACACTACCCATCTGGTATTTCCACAGCCCAGATAGTTGAACAAACTGGCTGCGGTCCATATTACCTCTGACTCCAGCAATGCTTGGACAGTTCCCCCTATCTCTTTCTGCTCAATTTATTGGATACATAGCTTTGGATATATTTCAGCATTCTATGACACTCAGGATAGCGCTCATGATGTCATCAACAACCAGGGGACTCCCAATAGTTGCTATTATGTGATCAATTTTTACTGCACGCAGTCCTGAGTATACTATCAGCTTTGCCACAGTTGAGAGTCTGGCACATTTCTCTGCTGTACAAATGTGTCAGAGAACACATCCAGGCATTCAGTATACATCCCAGTTAGGCAGCGCTTATAGTAAGTGCGACGCGACGGGAGTAACGCTGGCGACTCAAAATTTGGAGCTGGGGAAATCAGATTTTTCAGAGGCTGTCGCCACATGTGACAGCCTCTGAACCAATCAATGCCCATGTCGCCAGCGACATCCCCGAAAGTTAAATTATAACTTTCGCAGGTGACGTCACCCGTCACTTCGCCAGTCGCGTTGCTGGCACTATAAGCATGACCTAGGGGAGGGCCCAGGAGACTCCCATACAACTCTGGAGAGTTTCTCTTAATTAAGGTAACTTTCCACTATGTGTCCTGTTCACAGCAATGCAGTACTAACTACATTTAAGCATGTCTGTAAGATACAAAAGTTAACCCATCATGCACCTTGGCCTAGGGAGGATTTGTTCCTATAAAGTACACCCAGTTTGGCAATGATTTTGGATGTCAGATTATCAATATGCAACTCAAATTTTAAATGGGAGTGAAACCAAATGCCAAGATATTTAAAATTAGTGACACTTTAGTTGGCTTCAATTAATTACTGCATTTATAAAATTCTGCAGAGCATCTAGTAACCTTGTAATATTAAAAGATGGCAGCCTTGGTATGTTATGCCTCTTTTTTCCTGTACACCGCAAAGGATTTTGTGGCCTATTCTAGTAACTCTGAAGTGAGGCAAACCACTTCTAAATAGCTCTCTTTATGTGAATTGGCCTACTTTGCTATGCTGTAAGCCAGGCCTGCACAGTTCCAGTCCTCGAGAGCCGCAAACAGGCCAGGTTTTCAGGATACCCTAACCCTAACTTCTTTCACTGCAGCCATTGTAATCAGACACTGCTAATGGAGGGTATGATACATTCTCTACCACTGAAAGAATATACATCTCAGTGGTAGACGGCTGATAAGAAGCTGTTTCAGTCTGGTTCTGCCAATTCGATCGGTTTAAAAAATCCTCCATTTTCAGGTCTATGTATGTTGATCTGATTTCTTAGGCTTTCAAGACGTTATAGCAGTCCTGTTTTTAGTGCTCATTCTCTCCCCCTTTATCTCTCAACTTTTCTCTCTCCCTTTATCACTCACTCCCCCTTTATCTCCTTCTATATGACCCTTGCCTCACTTCCCCTGACTCAAACTAATCAATCTTTAATCACCTCTCTCTACCTCTTCTCCCTCTCCCACTCCCTTCTCGCTCCCTTCTCTCTCACTCTCCCTTCTCTCCATTTTTTCACTCGGACTCCCACTGGTATTAGTATCTCAGATTTATTTTGATTTTT